>NW_009259683.1:3803821-3805262 GCF_000687185.1 Egretta garzetta
GTTGTGTCAATGTGTGGAAAATATTTGTCATGTCAAAAGTATGACTGCAATCTAGTTTGAATGATTACTAAAGGCCAGAGAAACTCAATGTAAGCCAAACCCCTATCCCTTCAAAGAACATTGACCGAGCACATACAAGTAACCACGTCTCTCTTCTGGCAGCTGGAAGATGACCCAAATTGTGCAGTTTTGCTGCTGAGCTGAGCAGAGGCATATTGGCTGATGGACTGTTACCTGATAGGGCTGATGGGAGACTGTCGTACCTTCTCTTCACGCTCTGGCACCGGTTCCCAATGAAAATCTAGTTTCCAATCAAAAACACCTCGATGCAGGCCCACAGAGTGATAGTATTGAAAAGTCTTCCAATCTATGACATCTATGACAGGGGAGACGACACTGTTTCTGAAAAAAACAACATCATTTACTTTCAAAGCCAAAGCACAAATTAAGTTCACTACTCTGTTAATAAGCAGTGGTTCTCCTCTTTGACACTGTCAAGCACAAGCACTCCTCTAGTCATTGAGTGCCCTTCTTTTCCCTTCTGATAGAAGCTCAGGTGATCGGTGCATGGGAACAGTGAGCCTGTAGTGAGGAATCCAAAGATCCGTAATTTATTTATAACCTGTACCTTGCATTGTCATTTAAAGCTATTCAGGATTTTGCTATGAGTTAACCATCAGAATTCTTATAAAGCTATTTAACACAGAGGCCCCAGCCTCTGATGTTATAGGCTCTGCATGAATGCAAATTTTACCACAAAAGATGATTTTGTCCTCACACACTTTACCATCCTTTGATTTTCCTGTAGATGTTCCACACACTTCATGCGTTTGCCACTGCAGGCCAATGAAGAGTGTAGTTATCCTTATTTTGTTTTGCTGGTTGTTTTGCAAAAACATTTATCTCTGAGTTCATAAACCAGTTTCTGTTTGTATTTTATCACAAGTTTAAAATATACTTGCAAATGCACTGTCACAGTGTGGAATCTACTTTTAAGAGCCAGAACAGAGCCATTGCACTGTAAGCAGCAATCGCCCAATTAATTTCTAACTGGAGTTAAATTTTTGTTAGTCTGAGAAGAGGTATTAGACATTTCCCTATGGCAAACATGTCAGGGTATGTCACAGTGTGCTTGTATGTCATCTTGGAATTAGCTTGTAGTTGAGAAGAGCCATCAGCATTCCTTGTTTCCAGGTCAATGATGTAACACATTTGGAAATTTTCAGAGTATAAATGCAATGGTATCAGGGACTGCAGGAAAAAAAGTGTCAAAGAACAACATTATCCATTTTTTCTCTGTTACGCAAAAAGGATAGCCTCTGGTCTGACTGTAAGGGCTTGCCCATAGACAGAAGTTCCTCTGGAGAAAAATTAGTAACATTTACTAGGGATTAAAGTATGCTGGAAAAAATTACTCTTGTCCTAGAGTAAGAGTATCCAT
>NW_009259683.1:3805319-3818266 GCF_000687185.1 Egretta garzetta
GGTCAATTCGGGGGCAAAAAGTAGAAGGTTTTATCTCTCCTTTTAAAGGTTTATATGTTAGTCAGAGATCACTCTTGAGAGAAATACATTTAAAACATAATACTACCAATGAAGAAAGGACATCTCGGAAGTCTCCAGTGCAGTGAGCAATTTGTACTTTTCCATGGCAGAGACCAGAACCAGTTGAGGAAGAACGTAGTTCTGGGTGATGTTAATGTAATCTTGACGTATCTTCTCTGCCTTTACAATCATTAGAGTAATGTTTTTTCAGTATCAGGGTGGGGGGAAACTCCAAACTTTATCACAGCTGCCATTTGCTGTAGAGAATTTTAGAAGCCCATGGAGAAACGGAGACTACTGATTGTCAGGGAATTGTATAAATACAAACTATGCAGAGGACAGCGTTAAAATGACTCAGTTATTCCTTCATTTCCTAATAAGAGCAGACTGTCTTATGATGAGGTAAAGGCAGAAAGATTTAAAACAGAGAAGTGATTATATTTCTCCGTTCAGGTGTAAAGCTAGCCTTTGTAACATGTAATAATAGACACTCTTAGAAACAAGCATTGGGTTTATAAATAAATGAGAAAATGTTACGGTCACCTGCAACAGTTGTAGGCATATATATATATTAAGGCAGCTATTTGCTGTCATTCTCCCACAGGACTCAAGAAGAAAAGGGAAGAATTTATGCTAAAAATAGTAAGGCTGATATCCTCCCGATTCTCTTGATGATACCCCTGTGAGACATTTTTGTATCCAGGACAGGAGCAACCAACTCAAACTCAAGCCAGCAGGAGCCTTTCTACTGAAAGCTGTATTTAACCTTTATTCACTAACAGCATGAAAAGGAAACTAACTGCTTCTAGAAGTTACTAAAAGGTAGTGTCCTGATGGACTCACCAAGCAGGTGTTTTTCCTTCGTATGCTGAGAAAAATCCATGTAACAAGTTAAACAGATTTTATATGACTAAACTTCAAAAAACGAAAAGTCACTGTATTTGTGATTTCCACAGCCTGCTGCATTCTCCAGTGTATGAGCGTCTCTGACAATTGTCGGGTTACAAGTGTAGTTGGGGTTGTAATACTTCCCACCTCAGTTTGTTGCTACTTGCTGAAACACATGCTATCTACTGCTACTTGTTTATCCATTCTCATCCAGACAGGACTGAGGAACTAATGACCCCAGGGTAGTTTATTTTACAATTTCAGAGTCAAGAGGGAAATATCAGGAGGGCGTATTTGAATGGAAGCCAGAAGAGGCAATGTAGACTAAACCATTCAAACAACCTTGACCATGAAGACTAGACCACATACGCGTATCCAAGACAGCTGAGATAGAGACGATGCAGATATGCTCAGTTATGCTCAGATGTCTTCTGAATCAGATATACTCTGGATTTCAGACTATCCTACATTTTTGTATCGTTTCAGCCATTTAAAACCTGTCCTCCTTTTTCGATCCACCTTAAATTTGTTGCCACTATAAAACCCCAACTCCAATGATGCTTCTAGCGTCAGTGAAATTGCTCATAAAAGTAAGCACCACAGTAGTAGTTCTTGTCAAAATAGTCCTTTATTTTTAATGCATGCTTTTGCTTTGCTTGTTATTGGGCCTTGATTCTTAAATGCCATTCAAAGAAAATACTGGCAGTGATACAATGGATTCTGATGGTTTGGAGACCAAGCAATTATCTAAACTACCTGCAAATTATGACATGGCAAATGACAGTGTTTAAGTTAAGCTGAAAATAGCTCACCAGATAGGTCACATTCTACCCTGGTTAAATTCAACAGTAAACCAGAACAAAATAAAATCTAATCTCCTTTCCCACAGAATTATACAGTACAAACTGATAACTGTGTTTTAGAGCTATTGCTCTAGTAACTCTTTCAGAATGCCAAGATTAGCAGTTTTCAAGAGTATGTCTGTAAGTGTAATGCTAGATCTTCACCTAGTATAAACTGATGCAGCTCTGCTGAAACCAATAGAAACATGCCTTCTTAAAACTTTAAATATTGGGAGTGTCTTTCTGATCTGAAATAGAGGAATCCAGTAACTTTTATCTTGTATGAAAACTGGTCAATGCTCAATTTTAATGTTAATCAAGCAGTGCTTTACCTATCTTTTGGTATTAATGTTTTTTTTTAATAAAAGATCTGTTTTCTGCATATTCAGTGATGGTTTGATGTTTGTGTGGCTCTAAATGCAAATTTGCAGCAGAAGCTAATTGAAAGTTGCAAGATGTTCTTAGCTATTCTTTTTGGTTTTAACTGGGTAACTGGCAGAGAGTCAGCAGCTTCTCGGCACTTTGAAATGAAACACACACTGGCAAACTAGTGCTTATTTTACTCTATGGAATTCAAGGAAAGGAAAAAACAGGAAATTCAAATACAACTAGCAGCAAAGCTTTGAACCGTTTGACTAATTTGTGAATATTTCAAATGCTTGGAACACACATGAACTACAAAAGGTCACAATTCCATGAAAAAGAGAAACCTAAACAAGAACAATTTCCTGGTTTGGGATTTCTCAACCAAATACAATTGCGAATTAAATGTCTTCCCATGACCCTTTACAGTCACCATGGACATTATGTTCTTTTCTATTTTTAGAATAAGTAACATGAGGAGAGGAAGATTTAATTAACAGATCTGGTTTGAAATTTTAGATACACTGTTTTTTGAAAGTGCTTTTTATTGATTTGTACGTTCTTTTGCTGGGAAGGGAACAGATTTTAATCTGTTTAAATCCCCCTTTAAGTAAGGAGGAACAAAAAAAAAACCCAAACATGAAAATGATGTATTTTCCTCAACCAGTTTCAGAGTGGATCACTCCCTCCAAAAAATAGATAGCTAGGAAATCTAGGCAGTCCAAGTTCTCTGGCTCTGCACGTAGTCAAAAACTTCAGTAAGTAACTGAGAACCGGTTCCACAGAGAACTAAGAACTGTTTCCACAGCACACGACATTTTCACTGAAAGCACCTTGCTGGCTGGCTGAAGTATTCAGGGAAATAGTAATGCAAAACATTTGAAATTAGATAGGGTTAATAAGAAGATAAAATGCAGTGATCAGGAGTGGTAAAGCTATGGTATAAAGGATTACTTAAATACTGCCTTACAGACCAACTCCAGACTAGCTTAGGGCATATAAACAGTCTCCTCAAATTCATGGGACTACTCATGTGCCTAGCACTAAACATATACTTCAAATCTCAGCTACGTAGTGTGCTGAGGGAACACTTTATTTAAAAAAAAAAATCTCAAACCTGTCTTTTTTGTTAAAATATTCAAATTTGCATGTGGGGTACCAAAATCTGTAGGAGTGACCAATGACTAATACCTTTTTATACTGGACAGTCAGGGAGGGCACCGTGCCATGAATCATACCTAAATCCTCACTGCCCTACTTTTGGCAGTAATATTTACTTTTGGCTTTAGATTCTCATCTTCAGTTTCTTTACCTCAACTTCTTTAAAATAGGTCACCTACTGATCCTGATGAATTGTGAAAGACTGCAAAGAGATAGCATACACATAACGTACTGTGTAAATGCAGAACATTAATTTACTGAATTTGAAATGAGTGTAATTGACAAATGGAGGATATAAAAGGATCAGGCAAAAAGAGAATTTGCAGGGAGCAGGCTGTTACATATGAAGTATATGGAACATTTTCAAATCAAGGAGGGTAGCATGGAAATGAATGCTCAGATGCTGGGGTTGTGTGGGCTCATGCTTCCCTGAGCCTGTGAGAAGGCAGAAAACAGATGGCTTCTGTATTTGGTAGCTTGAAAAGCTGGGGTATGGGCCACTGAGAAATGGGGAATCAGATGAAAAGAGATGAAGGAGCTGTTCAACTTTAGTGCAAAACATTTCCCTTCTCTCTAGTGTCTTACCATAAAACTAGAACCACACAGAAACTTTCTGGACAGCAGAACTCTGTTTCTATTCCTGCATCTAGAAGCAGGGACTCCCATTCACTCCTGAATGAGATACCTTTCCATTCCTATGTTAATTTCTTATATTGTTTAACAGTATTTTCATTAAAGATTAGTGACCTAGAATCACAGTGCTACATACAGGCACTTTGAATTTTAGAAACTAGATAGGCTTCTTTTAATAATATCACAGGCTTCTGTTTCCTAACGTAGTATTTGAACTGTGGTATAGGGGGTGCACCAGCACAGAGTGAAACAGCCCTTGCAACGAGGAGCAGGGGAAAGGTCCGAAGGGCAAACTACCCCTTTGCAAGCCACCCCTCTGCCACAGTTATGGTGCCCATGCCTTTTTTAGAGGTAGAATTCCTTGTTAAGGATATCATCAAGGCTCATTTTGCTTTGATGCAGTATTCTCAGGAACCACACTTCGGAACTTTTTTTTTTAAAAAATCATCCTGTTTCAGTATGATGAGAACAACCTTTTCAAGGCTTGATGGCACAGTTCATTATATGCCCCCTCTGCCTTTCACTGCTTTTGGACCAAATACAGAATAGCAGCTGTCTCCTGCAGTCTCCTGGAAAAGGCAACCCCCTCAAAAGACGAGTGTAATAATTGCACAGCTGCATTACTATGCACCATGCTACTCACCTGGAATTATCCTGGAACACAAACAGCTGTCAAATGAAATGATCTGTGGGGCAACTCATTTAGTTTTCTAATGTTGTCCAGGTGCCTACGGTATTCATCCTTGAATAACCAAAATGTCAAGGGATGCTTTACAAACCGCCGAACCATTCTCTAGGCAATATACTAAGCTGATGCACAGCCTCCCAGTCAATTTGTTAGGTATGGTTCACAGAACTAGTTCCAGTCAAGGTGCCCATAAATGCATGTGTAATGATTTTAGAAAGACTCAATACTTTTGGGGAAAATAATTTTGACTGGGTTAGTGAATAAAACCATCACGAAAGGACTTGAAATGTCATCACCCAGAGCAAGTCAAAGATCTGTCAAATATTTCCATACCTGTAAAACTGAGATAATTTTTCTCATGTTGTCCTGTCTGTCGTTACCACAGGCTACTCAGAACTGGGGGTATCTCCCTTTTTGTGACTATGTTCAACTCACAGCGAGGTCTCAGTTTGGGCAAGGATCTCACGGCATCACTCTAAGACAGGTCACAATAATAGTGGTAGCTCTGATCAGGAGTCTAGGAAATTAGGCTTAACCACAATTTTCAAAGTTAAAATCTCCCTCCAGCTCTGCTAAGCTCTTGCAAAGGTTTGAGGTTTGGAAAGGCTGCATTTTTCCTTGCCAGCAAACAACTCACTCGCTCACTCTAGGCGATTAAGTGTTTTCCCATCTTGTCTCTCCAGAAAAAGCACATGAGTTGCAGCTTCATTGGTACATTAAGAAGAGGAATGATGGATATTTCACCAGTCACTGTAAGCTTTTTTTCACTGTACTTTCCTCATTTGGGTAGTCTCAGGAAGTGCACATGATTCAATTTAACAGCTCCTCAACTGCTAAATGAAGCCAAGTTGACTATGCTCATGCTTTACATTTCCACAGTGATCTCCATGCAAGCATTACAAGCAGGTTGGGAAAAACCATGAATTAACTTCCTTATCAGGTCAGTGTTATTATCACCATTCTTCATCTGAGTAAAGAAGGACAGCAAGGGAAAGCGATTGCCAGATGCCTTAGAGCACGTCTTCCCTGTGCACTGGAGAATGGTGCGGGTTCTCCACGCTAGCAGTGACAGAGCTTCCAGGGTCAGACACAATGACTGAAACAGCATACAGAAAGGGATGGTTTAGACCATACTATTATCCAAACATCCTTCTACCATTGCTCCATGGATCCAATTAGCCATTAGCTAACTCAGTGTTAAATTCTGCTCTCCTGGAGGAATGAATGAACGTATGAGCCTTACAGGGGAGGAGAGTCCCTTTCTTACCCCCTGGTGACAGTGCTACACAGATCTCAGAGCTACACAGTCTTGGTGGCTTTGAATTCCCTTAGCAGCGATAATTTTTGACGGTGAATCACTACAATTGTGGTGGGGTCCTAACTTCTCTCTTGCCATTGTAATTCCCCCTTCACTATAGCTCTCCTCTGAGACTTTTTGTAACTCTTTTAATTTCAGCAATACAACCTTGAATAAGTACTGGCCAATTGATACAGATAGGAGTTTTGCATGAACATCAACAATAGACTGTAGCTCAAGGTAGAAGAATCGTGAAGTATATTCATAATAAACCAACTAGTAAGTCAGCAGACAAAAAGTAAGCTGCTTTTCCAAGAAGGATCTTTTAGAAAAGAATAGTGCTGACATCCTAGTACAGCATTAATCTTGCTTGCAGTATTTTTAATGTTTTCATGCGAATGATGTAATCATTTCTAAAAACTCTAATTAATTCTCTTATAAGCAAACATAATCAGCCATAAAAGAAGCTTGTTCCAGTGCCTGGGAACAGCCTTTGATGGCCTTTAGTATGACTATTTAACAGTCTGGTAAGAGTTTTAAAGATGTATTTTTTCTTTTACCCCCTCAAGCAACTATTCACTTTTTCCCAAGTGGCTTATGGGTAATGATAGACAAGTTAATGTGCAAATTTTTCTTTCAGAAAAGTTCCTTTAATACAGGATTTACTGCCATGTAATTCTTGAAACATTTTCAGCGATTTAATCTCTTTGAAGGACTTGGGAACTGTATAGATGAGCTCAGCTGGACATTAGAGAGCAGGCCCAAGCACCAACCTAAACATGAAAGACCCGGAAAATATGGATCTGTACCTTCCTCTGTCAGTCTGGTGTCAGTGGAAGTACTTGTGATTAGCTAGAACTGTCTAGACTGCCCAGAAAGACTATTTTTTTCTGTGAAACAGAGATGGTACAGGTGACATTGGTTTGTAGCCAAACTGACTCAGGAAGAAAAAGCATTTTATCCTTGACTTCATGACTCAGACAGCTAAAAAGTAAAAATAATGGAGTCTTGCAGTAGTTTCGCTGGTGGATGTTTGCCGATTTCCAAAGAGCTTGAGACTGCAACCTTTTTAATTCAGACCACCAGGAAGCCTTCTTACAGCTCTAACTGGATATAAACTCTGACAGTTCAGTGATACTGTCTGTGAAGGGAGGGTTATCAGCTGTGCGACCTATCCTGCTTCCCCCATATCAGAGTGATGCATGTGGTGATAAGGTAGAAAATAAAAGCAATGTGACCAAAAGGAATAAGGTAACAAAGAGAGAGTAAAGAAAACACCCAAATCTTTCCAAGTACATCTCTTTCAGCAGAAATTAGCATATGCAGGGAGCTCAGAAGTCATGGGGATATTTACCGGTTGCTGGACAGCCTGGCTAGGAGGGGTTCCAGCCAGCCCTTCTGACACTCGCAGTGTGAATCCATGAAGACGAGCACATCCCCAGTAGCACGCGCAGCTCCTAGCATCCGACCTCGGATGACTCCAAGCCTCTTGTTGCTCCGGATGAGTTTCACACCGTCCAGCTTAGAGATGTATTCACTCAGAGCTGACTTCAGGGGCCCTGTCAGAAACAGAACGGTCGCTGAAATATTTTAGCTTTGGTTCAAGCTGTAACAGAAAAGCAACAGGTAGTAGGAGATGCTACTTCTTGCTGGCAAAATGTTTTGGGGGACTTTGTTTTACATGGCCAAGTGGGCCATGTTCCACATATTCCCACAGCAGCATAATGTCAAAGAGAAGTAGAGACTAATGGAAACTGAGATTCACTAGGTGTGAAGCTATTCCTGTGGGAAACTTAATAGCCTTCTCTCCTGTTTTCAGCAAAAGGTAGATGCTCTCATCATCTCATAAAAGGCGCAGATCAGAGTGAGATACTACAGGTGTTTGGCTTTCCCAAGTGATTTGGATTACTTTAGCAATGTGGAGTTTCCCAGTTTATGCTTCAGCCAAAGTCCAAGTCTGGAAATTATTACAGCAGATCTGTTCCAGTGGGAAGGCTAAGATTTGCATACTGTGATCTTATGTTAAAGTAAGAAAGTTCAGAGTGATTGGAAATGATGGGGGAAAAAAGAAACATATTTCAAAGTTGAAAGGCTAAGCTGAATTCTAGGGATGGAAGAGTGAAACTTGGCAGCCAGCTCAGGGCTCTGCTTAGCTCTCTTCCTGAGGGTCCTCTTTGCCTTCTACTCTCCTCACACACTTCTTGGAGGAGGGCAGTTTCTTCCCTGAAGCTTTGGAAGAAAGAGCTCGCATACAGATACTTGGGGACTACCTTGCTGGCTGAGATCGTCGACTAGGATGATATCCTTGAGGGAGGCCTTTGGGGCAGTGTCCATAATGCTGTGCACAGTTCTCAGCAGAGTAGACCAGGCTTCGTCATGGAAACAGATGATGACACTAGCAGTAGGCAGACTGGAATCATATTCTTGCTGTAGGCACCTGCATGGGATCAAATGAGGGAGACACTAGAAACACTGGTACAACTGGCTACTTGTCTCTCCGAACAAAGTTGTAAGCTACACCTAAACCTTTGGGGATGGAAAGCAGTTTAAGATATTGGCTCACTTCTAATGAAGCAAAGGAAGTATTAAGGTGGCCAAGACTGGAATACAAAGTGAAAATATGGGAATGACATTACAAAAATTAAAAGGCAAAAATAGGAATATTTTGCAGTATTCTGGGATACTGTCTTCTACTGTGGCTGCCTGAAAATACACAGCTCAACAGAAATGGCCCAGAAGGCAAAGAAAGAGAAACTGAAGACAATTAGACAGAGCAAAGCAGAGAGGGGTCTAAAGCAGGTCAGCCTGCCTCCACCAATTTCCACATGTGCTGAAGTAATACAGAAAATGAGTAAACTGAAATGCAGTACACTTTTAAGACTAAGAAGTAAAATAACTCATCTGCCCAACCGATCAGTATACCTGTGGACTGCCTGACCACAGGTATGAATGTGAATGAAGCCAACATCTCAGTCCTGCACAGGGAAGAAATGGATCCTTACACGGGCAATGAAAACAAATGTAGACACATTTAAGAAAGTAAATGTATTTTCCCTAAAAAGTCTGTACAGGTTACTTTGTTTGGTGAGAACGGATCACTGATGAATGAGGCTCCCAGCTGGGCAGATTATGCCATTTTCCGCTTCTTACTTTACAACTCGAGGTACTGACACAATCTACTGCAACATCTGGCTGCATGGGCCACTGTATGGCGTTTCTAGAGATGGTCCAGAGTGCCAACTGGGGCCTACGGGTCCTCAGTTTTCCATGGGGCCAAGATTTCACCCATGACACTGAAAAAACTTCCACCAAAATTACTGTGAATTAGGTGTTGTTTTCACAACTCAAGTGTTGTGAATGAAATGTTGAAGAATGAAAAACACTTCCTATTCATCCTCACAGAAACTGGACATGAAAACTATAAACCCTCGTCAAACAATGTCTGTTTCATAAATGTAAAGGATCTACAAACCGCATTCACAACAAAAAGTGTTTTCTGATGTACCAGTCTTGGCTCAGAAAGACAGGACACACTATACTGGCATGAGGATGCACATTTTCCAGAAAAGACCTTCAAATGAGCTTTATAGAGATGCAAAGACTGTGCCTATATATCTCCTTTGCTTACATTAGAAAACACATCATTGTAAAATCTTTTCATTTCCTGAGGAGCAGTCATTCAGCTTCCTAACTTGTTTAATCTCTAGCAGTAAGAACTTCTTCAAGGAACTACAGAATTGGCTGAATGTGGCCCATTGTCATTTCAGCATTTTTGTATTGCCAAGCAAATAACCGTACAGATTTTACAGTGTTTGTTAAACAATTAGCTACTCAGCAAAAGCTCATGTAAGGGATATCATTTTAAGATTGCTATGCTGATTACTGTTTTACTTAGTGCTTCTATTTATGGACTGAGGCCCTATGATGCTAGACACTATCCAGACACAAAGCTGCTTATCATTTAAGAGTCATTCATAGTCTGAATAATTTGATAACAAATACGAATAAATGAATACGATCGATACGCTTCTGGGAAGGGAAATTTAAAATGAGCACAATTATAATAATTTATTATAGCTTATACTATTTCACATTAATATCTTCTTGTACAGGGAGGAAAATTGTGTTGATGATTTTTACATTGTCATGAATCTATGTTGTCCTTGGTTTACTAATTTTCTGCAATCAACAATGCTGTTATTTGACAATTTCAAATGGGATAATTTTTCCATTTTCATCAGGATAGAGAAAAGGATACTCTCACGACTTGGCAGTGTTTGTATTTTCAGGCAGAAGAACCTAGAGGTGATTAAGAAAACCGAAGATCTGATGCAGTCCTTTTACCACCAGGCAGCTTCCAACCAGGAACATTCAGTACAGCTATAAGGGCCTATATTTTGCACCATAATACTACAAAGCCTTGTTGCTAGTAGTGCAGTTATAGCAAGAAAATAAGGCTGTTGTGGAATCTTAATTGGAAAAGAATTGAAAATAACTGTACTTGAATACATAACCTAGGTGGCGAGTGTTTAGTTGCCATGGAGATTGGCAAAGACTTGCAATATAGATATCTAATCTTCAGAAAAATGTGAAAGGGTACTGGTATACAGAAATACCTTCCCTGTAATTTGGAGCAGTTTCACAGCCTGTCCATCATAAATTGGCATTTCAAAAAGTCAGGGCTGTGACCAATAGGAGACACAGTGATTTAATCCAATTTGTGAAAAATAAGAAATCGTCACAAGCAGCAATGAACAGGAGAGCAATTCTGACACGGCAAAGGCACTGCCGATGGGGACGCCCACCCACCTTCAGCACAATGTCTCGCTGAGATTCAGCTCCCAACAGCACTCAAGCGAAAGCCATGTGCTTGTAATGAAATGTAAAACCTTTTTAGACAGCTTGCGAGTTTCTGTTTGCCTGGATACGTTTGACACTCAAGCCCAAAGAGGAAAGCAGACCTTTTTTTCAGGCAGAACCCCGTCATAAAACTCCCAGTGGCCGGCTTGATTCAGGTCCACTTTCCCAGGAGGGTGTCAACGGCAGCTGGACCAACTGATAGCAGCAAAAAGCCCTCTGAGGGACAAAGGTACCTTGGAGGATGAGTCTTGACGTGGAAGAACAACTTTATAGTAAAACTGGACAAGTTATTAGGCCTTTTCACCCAGAGACCCTGGCTGTTTCAAAACTGGTGCTCAAAATAAATGGGTAAGGTACCTGAATTCATCCATAGAGTATGTTTTACCGTGGGATCAGTAGGAGTGCTGGAAGAGATACAGTTTTATGCATCCACTTTCTGAAAATTAGCATAAAACATTCACCTGGAAAGGCATGCAAAGAGATGTGGGTTATGTTAGAAGCTGGGGTCTGGTGAGAGAGGTCTGAAGTATCGCTTTCCAGGTGAGGAAGTTGGATCCCGGGCTGTTCAAGGCACAGCACAGCCCGCAGGCTCTGGTTTATTTCCAGCAGAGCTCTGTACTACTCACATAAAAAGAAACTGCAAGTTACGCTGCTCATTGCTCCAATGCAAAGCACAACAGACCTCTTTATGTGAATTTCTAAGGAACAGCGGCTAAGTATCGGTGTTATGGCATTTACCTTACATCTGACATTCTGGTTTAAGAGTAAAACTGAAGTATGTAAGTGTGAAGTTTGGCCAGCCTTATTTTACAGTATCTGGAGTTGCTTCACAATTAGTAGGCATAGCTTCTGGTACCAAGAATTTGTCATCTAGTTTCAAGGGAAATGAGAGAGACTGAGCCCAGGGAGCTACTTACTAAAAGGTCTCTAATTGTTTGGGTTCTCTCCAGCTAAATAATAACAGAAATTATCAGGAACAACATGATTCAAACAGAACAGAGGAAGAGACAATCTGATTCATTACTGGTTTGCTCTCATTTTACACCGGTATAAAATAGGACTGATACTGTTGTGAGCTAAGCCCCAAGAGTAAATCACACCTAAAAAATACCATTGTGGTTTGTGCATTGTGCTGTAAAGGACAGGACTGGCTTAGAGGTAGGCCTCTGCTGCAGGTTTATGATCTGGATTTAGATCTGAACAACTGCAAATCCTCAGATGTTCAGATGTGTGGTTTCAATCTGGGCTCTACAAGCTGTGGTGTTGATAGCTCTTTAGGCTGTAACTAGTCAGACAGGAAAACCCATCCAAGAGCTCTGAGACCATGGCTTAAATCTTACCGAGATTAGTATTAACTAAACCTGTCTCTTGTTGGACAGCCTTTCAGCTGCCAAAGTAAAAGTTTTTTGGCTGACATCACAGGCACTACACCAGGGTCATCATTCCTCCTTTGAACATGACATAGTTCAAAGAGCTGCCAGTGAAGCATGGTGAAAAATAACTGAAATAGTATTAGCATTTCATTATTCGATGGAATTGCCCAAATTAACACTGAACCTAGTCAGCGAGCGTAGAAAACGCTGTTTCACATCTCTTTCCTTAACATTGTCCCCTTAAATTAGAGCCACCACCTGTCTTTAAACCGTGTGATAATCACCCATAGAAAAAATAATGTATATATTCAGTGCCTCACTTAAAATGTTCCCTGGCGCATCTTTCCACCGTGTCCTGGGGGAAAGCTACAATAGCCTTCGGTACAGGAGGGAAGAAAGATACCCACCGACATCCCTCTCCCTCTCCCCTGGGCAGGCGAGTGTAGATACACCTCAGCCCCTTTTTAAGAAGTGTTAACAAACTGCCCCTCCTGGGCTGATGGAGTAACTGGATCTCAAGTGTCCAAGCTCCACACACACCACTTGCTCGGTGTGGCCTTACAGCCTGGCTGCCGCCAGCTACGGCGGTGCTGGCAGATCTGCTCAGACACACGGATCTCCGCCTTCCTTCCTCCCAGGAGCTCCCTTTCAACGTTTGCGTCGTCACTCGTTACACCAAAAAAGCTGAAAGCCCCAACTCCCGGCTCCTTCATCACCCCCTAAGCCCGGTGACCCCCTAGCCCTGGCGCACCATGAGGTGACCGCTGCGGCCTCAGAGCGAG
>NW_009259683.1:3818932-3823124 GCF_000687185.1 Egretta garzetta
GGGAGCTTGGCCGGCTCTGAGGCAGGGGCCGTGTTCCTGAGGCAGCGTGGGGACAAGCGTTATCCCGGAGCGGAGGGGAAGGCTTGGTAGGAAAGCCGCGGGGTTCGGAGGAGGAGAGGTTCGCGGGGGGACGGCGACGGGGCGGGGGAGAAGTTTTCTCCCGGAGATGAAGCGGGCTGTTTTTACTTACAACGGGTGTCGTACCTCGGGCAGCTCCCTCCGCAGAGGGATCCGCTCGCTGAGCACTTCGTTAAAGCCGTGGGTTTCCAGGCCGAGCGGCCGCTCCCCCGCAGCAGCCCCGGCCCCAGCCGGCAGGGGAAGGGAGAGGAGCGGGGACCCCGCGCCCCCCTCTGCCCTCGCCTCCGGCCGCCTGCTCTGCTGCTTCACCAGGCGATAGCCCCTCCTGGCCTTGCTGTGGTTCCTTCGGCCGGTGGGCGACCCCACGGCCGCGATCAACTCGTCCTCCCGCAGGGAGATGAAAGGCGATAGCCCATCCAAAGGGTAGTACTGCTGGCTCTCCTCCTGGCTCTCCAGCATCTCTTGGGTCTCCGCAAAGCCCATCCGATACCCTTCCTGCGGGTTGAACTCCACAGGCTGGAAAGTCCCTTCCTTGCTCTGGTTGCTGGGTGGTGGATTCAGCGTTGTAACCATCAGTAGCAAAAAGCCCAGCATCAGCAACAACAAGAGAAACTGCAGCTTACGTGATCCATATCTGCACTTCTTCCTCAAGAACATACTGTTGGTGACAAAACGATACAGATGGTCATGTTAAATATCACTTGGATCTTTCTCAGACTCCAGTCCTCGGGTTGCAGCAAAGCCCTGGTTTTCGCTATCTGCCAAGAGGATTTTTTTTTTTTTTTTTGCTCCCCTCACATTTCACTGATGCCGTTTCATGCTTTCCTCTCTATTTACAGACAAAATATTAACATTCCTATTAATATAGCACTTACTGTAGTAAAAGGTACCATGAATCCAGTGAGATAAAGTAGATCCTTTATTGTATAGAGTCCCGGCTTAGTTAACAAAGTGCATGTTTAGCTGATGAAGAGAGTAGCTAAAGTTTTGATGTTTTCCATTTTAAATTCTAAGTAAAAAGAAATTCCATTTCTTATAGTTTCCTTCCAGAGCAGTTACTGCGTCTTCAAAGTTTCCAGTTGCTGCCTGGATTGAAGCGCTTCATCTCTGAAAGCAGATCTGACAGCTCTCCCCCGTTCGGAGGCTTCAAGTTAACTGTGATCAACAGATGAGAACTAGTCGGTCCCTGACTTTGTTTCACACTTTAACTACAGGCACTCAGTCAGGAAGCACTTTGCCAGACATAATACAGAGCAACGTGTGCGTCTTTCTCTTGGTCCTAATGCCCTCACTGTTCTTGTCCTATCAAATCAAAACTTTGCAAAAGCTGTGAGAGGTGAAATATAAGAAGAAAAACATTGTATTATAAAAGAAATCAAGGCACACCACGACTCGCTCTACTTCTGAATAGCTGTATTAAGCTAAGAAATGCTCACAGCAAGAAGCAAGAATTTTATAAACTGAATAAAGGATGGAGTGCACATGATTTATTTAAGGTTAGATTTATTCACATGGTAATGTACTAGCTGGAGTATATGAGTATATTTAATTTTCAATAAATATTTACAGCTGTAGGGATTTTAACACTGACATAAGGATGCCAAATGATCACCTGGCAGGCTGAAGTTGTCTCCTCATCCATAAATTTGGTATTGCAGGAGAAGCAGCACTTCAAGTTTTCAGTAGTCCAGGAATAACACGTAGAAAGCCTGGGCTGGAACAACAACTACTGACACTGAAAGAAAACAACCACTTCTGTGATTAAAAGGGGAGCTCAGTCTCTGAGGTCTGTTTGCTAATATTGCTGGCACGGGTGCTAGTGGGCATGGACTGTGGCATTTTTTTGCTGTGAGATGGATGCTTGTCCAATGGGAGAAGGGGTGAGACAGTCCACATGCTTCAGCGTCACATGCCTCTTGGTCCAGCAGAGATCAGGTACGGATGTAACTCAGGTGTTACCAACCCTTTTGGGGCATAGGATGTGATTTTTTGCCTATCTCGTAATACTTGATGAGCTGAAAGCTCCACCTCCAGCAGGCCTGTGATTACTGGAGAACTTTCATGTTCACCTTTTGTTGAAAAGTACATTTCTAGACATGACAGGCAAAAGAAAAGCCTGAAGGCATGAATGCAGTATACTCTAAGGGGAACCAAGGACTTATTTTTTCCCTTCTTCCCCAGTACTTCCCTGTAAGATTTCTGTAAGTTCAGCCTATGGTTCCTGACAAACAGCTTCCAAAAAACTAAAAATGAGAGGACATTTACTTTCAGACTAAAATGAGTCATGGCCTTCAAACAGAAGGATGGGATAGAGCACCTTAAAATTGCTGGAGGCACATAGCGTCTCTCACTTCTGTGTGTACTCCCCGAACCGTCTTATACAGAATGCATTGAGGTATCGTGACCAGTCTGCTGTGTCTTGGCACCTTCCCTACCTCAGCTGTTCTTTAAAAGATATAATACTGCTTTAATCATATCTTGGGTAGAAGGAAGATTTAGCCAATATTTTGATATGTCACCATTGTGTGTGTCTTCCTTTTTTAACTTAAATTCACAGAAAAGTAACATCCCAACCCACCTTCAGCCCTGAGAACATTGCTTTTTGTCCTACTTTTCCTAAGGAAAAAGAAGCGTTAATGTTTTCAATTCAATAGGAAAGCGGCACACATTTGCATTAAAAAAAAATCTGAGTTCAAAAGCATTCATTTAAATAACAATGTGTGTCAGCCATAGAAAGACAAAATGAAATGGAAATGAAGAGACCTGTCCGAGGCACTCTGCAAAAAGCTGGCACCAGCGACTTGCTAAAGGTTCAGTTCCACAGACTCCCATTATCAGGCATGTGGAAAAAAGAAAATAAGAGAAAATAAAAGGAGAAACTTAAGAGTGTGTGGAGTAAATGGGAGAAAGTATTACTGGCTTTTTTTTTTTTTCTTTTGTTACTTTTCTGATCCACCTAAGTATTTTGATTTAATTTAATTAATATTTTTGCCCTGGCTAAAATATTGTAACAGGATGCTGTAACAACTCTCATCAAGATAATTCTAGCCTGCAGTGGTAACTGCTGTATAAATTCTGTCCTGGTATGTTCTGTGTTGCTGAGCAAAGCCACCTGGGTCTCTCCTGCAGCTATGGTTCAGCTACAGATGAAAAGAGACCCAATTAACAAATTTACAGCAATCTTTGCTACTTTTGAGACAGAGCTGATATGTAACGTTATCAGTGAAACACGTGTGTGGAATCTGGCCTTTGAATATATCCTGACCATTTTAACAAAGAAGAAATGAACAGTTACAGAAGATGTTTGGAGGTCAGTCCAGTCAATTAAATCTGCAGCTACAAAACACTGGCTGGCACACTTCCAGCAGCCTCTACTCCCTGTCCAGCATTGACCTCTCTGTTGAAGCTTTCTCACAACCATCCTCAGTTCTGCAGAATGAGCCTTCCTGAACCATCATGTGTCAACCAGTCCGTCTTCCAACCTCGTCTCTTAAAAATGAGCCAGGAAAGCACTGTGGTTTTCCACTGCCAGCATACAAAAAAGAGATTGTCTTTCCAATGGATGACCCCTTCAGGATTTGAGAGGACATGTCTTGTTTCCAAAATGCACTTGAAGAATAGGATTGCTTTCTTATCACCTCCCCACCTGGAAGTCAAGAAGACCACGTCCATGGTATTGTATTTCTACCCATGGTTACTAAAGAGCATGCTACAGAGTAGGCCCTTCACTGGGAATGGGTTGCTCCCTCCTGCCTAAGCTGTGGGGGAGTCCTTCTCCCCAGACATCCTAGGACATGTTCCTGTGCATCCTTTGATGGAAGAGAAAGGAGCACTGCATGTCCCAAGCTCTACCCTCAGGCCTAGAGGCACTGCCTTCTTCCCTGCTTCCAGTCTCTTAAGTGCTGCTTCGTGCAGGTAGCCCATGAAAGTGGCTGCCCGCAAAAGGCAGTGCTGTCCTCGGGCTGCTCTTTATACAGCAGACCCCAGAGCTCCTCGGTCTGGGAGAGGAACATGTTAGAAGCTGTGCCAAATACATCAGCAATTGCTCCAGAAGGGGCCAACCTCTGGTGTCAATGTTCACCAGTGCCAATATTGCGTTGTCTTTCCTGCTGCT
>NW_009259683.1:3823174-3828487 GCF_000687185.1 Egretta garzetta
GCTGATCACCCCATGAAAGTGCTGAAAAACTTAGGCTCCTACCAGTCCTGCTGAGGCAGACCCAGTTGTGGAAGGTATACATACCTTCAGCAAATACAAAGTCAAGCCGTATTGATTACTCTATTCTTTAATGCTTGCTTATACCTCTGACTGACAAAGAAGAAAATATTTACCATCCTTCGCTGTTGCAGATTTTGCTCACTAATTGCCAAAGGCTAGAACATGAAATCAAATCTAAGTCTTATTAATTTGAAAAGTATTAGGAAACAGAGTTGCCTTATCCGGAGTAATAAACATTTTGGTCACTGTGGTGTAGCTGTTTGTGCTTACCCTTTCCTCCCCACCTCATTTTGGCTTGCGTTGCTGTCCAAACAATTCCCCATGACATACTTGTTATGTATTATGTGACGTGATATGTTATCTGTACGTGAAGAAACAACACATACTTTCAACATGCAGAGCCCATGTTTAACTGCCAGGAAAATAACAAAGAAAGAACAAAACCAAGGCTGGATGGAGGAAAGAGCGCGCGAACAGGTTGTTACTTAGTCCTGAATAAACATCTTGGATTGATTTACACTCCTATGCCAAGAGCAGGTGTGCCACCTTCCATTTAAAGACTGAACACGTTGCAGCACTCACGGCTTCATAGCTGCATGTATTATATGCCACGGCTCTTTGTACGTTGCAACAATGGCTTTATTTGTACAGATGTGAAGAAAGTCACTGCATAAAATGAGACTGATTACATGGTGCACAGGATTTGTGGTGGTTTTATAATCAAGTTACTTTCCCCATTCTTCCCAGGGTACAATAAGAAATATGTATTTTTAGATTTTCACAAGACATAATTTATTTGCAGGTGTTGCAGATGCTTTGAGTACTTGGCATGGCACCAAGTATTCTTGGTTCAATGACATTTTCTAATAGCAAGTTAATAATAAATTAGAGCAAGATTCTGTGAACTTGGTTTTGGAGGCTATCAAAGCTTGATAAAATCTGTTGATCGCTGGCAGGGATTTTGATGCTAGCGTGATTTATAAAATGTTTGCCAACCTGTCAGCAAAGGAAATGCAGCTAAAATTCCATTTTTACAAGATTTCTGCTCATAAATCACGTGGCCAACATAAAATGGAGCATGGAAGCCATGGACCTCTGCACTGCTTTGCAAAAGCAGTTCTGTGGGCATGAAGGTCAGCAGCACTTGACGGGAAGTAGAGGGAACATATCACAGGAGAGGCAGCTGCTGGGTTTACTGCACCACAGCCTCTGGCTAACTCAGAAATGGTTGCTCTCAGGACTTAAAGGGCAGTAGTAAGCACTCGCCTGAAACCTAGCCTCTAATGCAGCCTTAGACAGTTACCAGCTATCTAGGAGGGGTGAGACCTTTGATAATTATTAGCCAACCTAGAAATGATACATCTCAAGCACCGTGGGCCATACATATGTCATCACAACCTCCTGCCTCCGGTACTCAACCACTATTGATGTCCTTAAGCTGGAGGGGGTTCTTCAACCCCCAGTAACCCAGCCCAGGTCACCTGAATCTAGCTCTAAACTGGTTGGGACTACTTGTTGACTATTTTCAACATCCTTCACTAGAAAATCATCCCATGCTGACCATAAAATCTAACCCACCATTAGAGACAGTGGGTCAGGTTCTTTGGTGGCTCTAAATTGCTGTAGCTGCACAGGTGGAAACGGAAATAAGATGGTTTACTCATTTGCAGTGACTGGCATGGCCTTTTTGGCTTTGAAAATGAAACAAATGAGGTAAGGGAAATTGATCCCTCATGTAATATTGACAACATCAGTAGAGTTACTTCGGGGATAAATTCAGCCCTATGTGAGGAGACTCACAAGAAGGAAATCGCCACAGGTTCTCCCTGGGGAACTCTGCCCGCAGGGTTTCATCCGTGGTCAGAAATTTACTTCAGTTCCACAGAACAGGCCATGAAACCATTTGCAAACAGAGCATCTCTAGAAATCTGGGTGATACTAAAGACACCCACAGCAAAGCCTTTTTCCCCTACCAAGTATGCTTTCCCTGGTGGGCAGCTCTAACTTCACATCTACTCTATTTCCTTCTGCATATACAGGAGATTTATAAACAGTGTATGCTTCCCAGAAACTTTAAATGCAGACAACATTTGAAAGTCACAATATTCATATGGAGAGGCTGTCCCCATAGTAAGTATTTTTCATTAAAGTGGTGTTTAAGCTAAGTGAAAAGGAAAAGCTTTCAATGTTTCTTGCATCTCTTGACACACTGAAGTATTGAGTGACACGCAGGTACACAACTGATGGCACCTGTTTCAATGCAGTGGTCATCCACATCACCTAAGCTGGAAATCACCTTTTTTTTTCTAAATAGTTATGTATTTATGTGTACTTGGTAGAGTAAATAGCTGCTCTGCAGATAACCTGCTGAATATTAGGGGTTTGATTTATCAGGGAAGTTGGCAGAGTGTCATAGTTGTGAAAACCCTGATGAGAAGACAATATTTAATGATAGTGTGAAGAGCGAATGATTTCACTGTTGCTGGGGTGGATTAAGAGCTGAGTAAAGCCCAAGTTAAGTCACTGCAGGTGTGCAGCTTAATGAGCTGTGGTTGGGGAGCAGGTGAGCATAAACCGAGAGCACAGAGGACATATTTGGAAATACGGCTATGACAGAAGAGCTGGAGTAACTGTGGGATGGATGTTTGAGGTAAAGCTGCAGTGGATATTATTTTTCTGTGCTTTCATTCTTAATATGAGGAAAGTACAGAGAAAATGTAAGTAAGCTATGTTAATATCAGCTGTGTGAGTTGGACCTGTGACTTCTTTCTGTATCTCCCAAACAAGACTTATATTCTTTAACTATTTGGTAAGAGAAATGTGGAAAATACTTTTTTTTTTTTTTGTAAGCCTTTTGCCTTTATTAGTTTTTTTTTAAATATGTTTTAAAAATACATTACATTCATAAGAGTTAACACTGAAGTTATTATGCAGTTTAGGTGCGTGTACGTAAAAGTTAATTTTCGAGCATGGAGGCCTTGATTCCCCCCTGTTGAAGTGCAGCTCATGATGGGATGGATGTTCTGTAAAATATGAAACACTGTCTACTGATGTAGATCTTGGAAGTGTTTGTTCAAGAATCCAAAACAAACCCTGTGCTTTTCTTTACATTTGTTTGGGATCATCAATGTTCATGTGGAGTGAATAAAAGTTAAATGTAAAGTAGTATTAAAAATGAAGCTGGGATTCGTGCCTAAGATGTTGTAGATAAACTAGGTTTAGCCCAAAGATGCACACATGCACCGCCACCAGTATCTGTGGGAGCTGTGTGTGTGGCCTACGTATTTAAGAGCAGGACTGAATTTAAGGAGGAAGACAGAAAGGAAATATATGTGTGTGTTTTTATGTGTATAAAACTTCAGTCTGCATATATACTATGTATATGTGTGTGTGTATATATGATAATATAAATATATAAAATAAAAACAACGTGGTCTATTCTCATGGTTCATGCCTTCATTCCCACCTGGATTACCCTACCATCCTGTGCTATGTGCTCTGGTTTGTGGCAGGGTGACTAAAGAAAGGAGTAAACCAACTGCTGAAGATACTTCTTTTCTTGCATTTTTTTTTCTTAAACTGGAGTAGATAAAATCTCTTATTCTCATCCCTTTAGCAGTATAGAACTGAATTTTGCACAGCTGAATTAAGTATATGGTTTTAATTTGTTAATATACTTTTAAAACTTGCTGTCTGTATATGTTTTTGGTTTACACTGATGCTCTGGGAAGTTTCTCAGTAACAGCTGAAACTTAGAGAATAATTTAAAGCAAATTCTCCAGCAAAAGCAGCCCTGCTTCCATGTTGTGACAGTTACTGTGAGTCCTGGTTTGGTTTGGATCAGCTCTTTTCTCCTGCCTTAAAATAGGAGCTCCAACAGCCTTACCTCAGGAAATCTGCTGAGGGACACGAGACCCCTCTGTTTACTGTCTCTTGAAAATATCTTCATGTTGGCAAGCCATTAAAAGAATAACAGGGTGGAAGGAAGTGGCAAGACAACAGAGATACGCGTTAATTTACTGCATTCCCTATACAAGTCTGCATTCCCAAAGGAACCCTTCTGGTAGAAAGGAAGAGAGTGTCCTTTCCAAACATAGCCTTTGGAGGAGGTGAGGCATGCAGCTACGAGGGACGCTTGCTACAAGAAAAGCCTCCTCATGTCTGTAGTTTGCAAGAGTTGTCTGCATGATTTTCTGAGCTTTCTTCTATTCTTAACGGAAACTTGGGCAGGAACGGGGATTTGGGAAACTAAGTTATAAGAAATGGGATTGCCATAACAATAGGTGTAACCCTCTAAAACTTCTGGCTTCTGGGAAGGGGCAGAGGTGGTGGAAGGTGCAGGCTGTGGTCACTTCTGACTGCCAAACAAGAGGCAATAGGAAAAGACACAAATGGCTTTACTGTTCTGATGACAAGCAAGACAGATCATTAATAGGCATCGATTCATCTTTGAAAAGATCTGCCTGCAAAAATATCATCTGTGTTGTAAAGGTCATCGAGGCAGGGGGTTTCTGACTGTCAAATGCCAGGAAAACTAGTGTTGTTCACCAGACTCTGGATGTGCTTTGAGCTGCACAAGAACACAAACTGAGATATGTGACTGGTTATTCCAGTTCATTTTCTCTTTGTGACTGAAGTAAAAGTTTGTTTCTCTTCTCTTACTTAATTGCTGCATATGGCACAAGGCAGTCAAGATTTCTCAGTGACTCCTTTCCTCTTCATGTTAAGTCTTGATTTTTTTAAATTTTTTTTTTTAATTTTTTTTCTGTTTAGGAAAAAGTCTCTCTAGGCATAGATGGGAAGCTTGGTTTGTGAAGGTGGTTAGCAGATGTAGTCTGAGAAGCAAGTTGGCTGGTTAATGCTCACAGAAATTGAAACAAGTGATAGAGGTGTTAAATGGGGAGAAAAGGAAAGTTCAGGAGGCAGGCTCGCAGTTAGTCATTTGAACAAAGCCTGTGTTCAAGGTTCTTAAGTGCTTCTTAGAAATCATACTCTTGTCATCCATATGACAGCGCTTGAAAATGCTAAGCAGATGATTTTGGTAGGAAAAGTACTATTTCAAGGGTGCGTACTTGGAGATGGCATCCTTGTTGGAACAGCCTCGTGACTGTAGATTTATATCCTGATGTGGGTACAAGGAACCTGGGCTGTTCTTTTGCTAGCACAAACGTTTCTGTCAACAGCCTCAAAAGAATAAGCTCATATAAGCTTTGGGAAACAGTGATTCAGAGATTCTTCACCTAAAGGCAAAGA
>NW_009259683.1:3828777-3829660 GCF_000687185.1 Egretta garzetta
TTTAAAAATGGTCCTGCCAGGCTTCTCAGGATTTTTCCTATATAAAGAAAGTAGTCATGCAGGGGAAGAAATCGTTGCTAGAATCATTGTGGGAGATTTCTGATTGGAGTCAAAGATGGTGAGAATTTGGCACTGCCACATCTGAACCCACACCTACCGGTCCATGGCCTGGTCAAGAGTCAAGATCAGCATCTGACTCTGAACCTGGTCAGCTGGATCATCTCCATCTGTTAAGAAGCTGTACCACTTCCATCTTACAGTAAAGCTGTGTTCCCACACAGCTCTCTGGTTTATAGAAAGGCTGATCTATAGTCCTGAAGCATACAAAAGCTATACACTAAAAGCTGGAAAAGTGGCCTACAATTTTAAGTGAAATTCTCCAAGCCAGAAAGTAAAGTGAGTGCGCATGCTCGGGGCGGGGGGGGGGACCTTGGGGGGGGGCGGGCAAAAAATGGGGGGTGTGCCGTTAGACTTCTGGAAACCATCACTCAGCAGGTATATAAGCAAAAATAACAAGTCTTTTTAGTGGTTTTAATAAAGTGCATGTTATAGCACCTTTCATCTTCAAAGAATGAACCAAATTTATTGTTGGTATAAACACACTGGGACCAATGAAGTTGAAGAGGGGGGTGCAGTTACCCCTTTACTAATCAGGGTCATGATTTCACAGGACTATAATTTTGTACCTTGTCAGTAACTATTACAAAATCTGGGAGGCTGCAGTACCAATTTAGCAGCAAAAGGCAAACTGAATCTTGTGACTGCAGGCTTAATGGCCATCATTAAGTATAATATATATGCATAGCTGCAGTATGCTTCTTTTGCCAAGTTTCTGGAAAGATCAGCTAAGTAACTGACTACAGGAGTGTAAAATTTATACTTC
>NW_009259683.1:3829721-3873864 GCF_000687185.1 Egretta garzetta
ACTGCACCTCATTCTCTCTCTCACCCTCTTGCACAAGCATTGCTTTTGGTGCATTCCTTGAGAGTATGGAAGCTGTCAAACTTCAAGTTATGGAAGGTGAAATGGCAGACGTCACACAGGCACCCAAAAAGAAGCAATGCATTTACACCTCTTATTAAAGCAAAAGCCTTTGGAAACAAGAATACAAGCAAGCTGGCCTGTACGTTTCAGCAGGGTATGAAGAAGAACATTTCTTCCATCTTGCCTCAGTCATTTTATGGTGTGGAAAGGGCACAGGGCCAATGAGTGAGGCTAGCTCTCTCTTTGTTTTCCCCTTGGCCCTACGTACTGGGAGTGCAAGCTAATGCATTTTGCTTGGCTCCTGCAAAGGAGTTCAAGGATCCCCTCTTTATCTGAGCAAGCTTTGGCAAAATCTGTCTGCGTTTTTGCTTTCTTAGTGGGAGCTTTACACAGAACTCCATTCAGATTGCTAATGGCTGGCCAACTAATGTGCTGGAATATCTCACATGTGACTAATCTGTGTTATGCCTCTGATGTTTTATTTTGGGGGGGGTGGAGCAACACTAGCAAAGCAAAGGAATTAATTTACATTGCATGCTTAAATGCAATATGCAGAATCAAAACTATTCAAGTTAGATGTGAAAATGTCATTACTACCAGTATTTCAATACTCTGTGATTGAGATTCTTTAAGAAAAGTATTGGTCTCACTTCATTTGACTTGCATGGTAGAACAACTGTGGTCCATGTAGAAGTAGCTGGTTAGCATGGGACTTCTTACAAATACTTTGCAGAGCTCTGTCTTAATTACAGAATCATGCAGAAAGGACAGATTCCAGCCTTATCTTTCAAATTACTTTCTTAGAGTTTAATTTAAAATGTTGGACATCATCCAACATGGAAAAAATTATATTCCTACAAATAAATATATCAGCTTATATATATTTCTTAAATGCTTAAAATGCTTTGAGAATTTAACCTACTCTGTAAGTGTAATGCACCAAGTTTTTTGCTATACTGCAAATTGTCTCTGCTCTTTGGTTTCTATGAAATGATCTTGGCATATAAACATTGCAAAGAGAAGTTACCAGGAAACGCATATTGGTGTTATGATAACCACAGAGTAAGCGACAAGGAATTCCTTTGGAAGCTGTGCAGACTACTCTTGTTACTTGTTGCTCTGTAAACAACACTGGAGCGTATGCCTTGTGGTACTATCTACTCATGGAGGAAAGTAGAGGGAATTAGCAAACTCCTTGAAAGTTGCTTCAGAAAGACATAGTTAGTTGATGGTGACAGTGCCCTGGAAACTGTGCAAAGGGCGGATATGGGGAGATGTGGGTTTTCTCCCAGATTAACCACTGCTGGTGGATCACTTAACTTTGTTTATTTCCTACATTTTTGTCTGTTTAGATTTCCACCTTCTCCAGATGCAACCTGCGTTATGTCAACTGTTGGTACAGCATCTCTGCAATGTCAGCCTTACCTTAATGGTAGTCACGTAAAGGCCGGAGTTACTGTGGACAGCACATTGAGGAGATGCTTAAGTTCAGGGGAAGCCGCTCTTAGCTTGGATCAGGGTATCATACCTTGAGTCCCCGGTTACAGTAGTGTAGCATCAGACATATTAATAGCCGTAAAGAGGCTCTTCTACAAAGCTGTAAAAGAAAGTAACCTAACAACTGGATGTAGGTGGAACTGACTGGTGTAAATGCCTGTGGCTCTGCATAACAGACCCCTCCTGAGAGAAAATTTACTGGTGGAATAGGATTGCAGCCAGCACACCCTTTCTATAAAGAACCTCCAAATGGCTAGGACACCTCTACATAGTAGGATAAGAGATTTGTCTCTCCTAATCCTCCATTGGTTCTTCCAAATGTGGGTTCACTAACTGGAGCTTTCGAAGTGCTGCAGAAAGAGCTCGTGATGCGCTGGTACCCTCAGCTCAGTGTGACTGTCAACATCTGCAAAAAATTACTTGTTCTCCTGCAATACTTAATTATTTACTTGCTGTCCACTGTATTTTCTTAAGCATGTGCGTGGATGAGGGCAGTGTTCACAAGGAATCTGTATCCTTCAGACTTGCTGACAGACTTGTTCATCTCTTACAAAAGGACAGTCTGTGCTGTTGCTTAAAAGAGTATCCTTCTAACAGTACAGTATTAGATAATAGAAGGGGAAATCACATCACTTATACAGAGCCAGTAATAAAAATTCCTAGGTCTATATCATCACAGGTATTATTCCTGGAAATGATCAGAGGACTGTGAAGTTTTCTCCTTTCTCCTGCAGATAGCAATTGCTACCACAGGACTCTGTCATCTTCCCTGTCTCCTGACAGACTTTTGTATCAGTGTACTGAAGCCAAGTCTCCCCATGCTGTCTTCTGGTTCCACTGATCTTAAAGCAAATCCATAGATTCCCAGGCTACATCAACTCCTTGGCTGCTCGATGCTCCTGGCATGGCACGGAGAGGTGAGGGACCTGTGGTATGTGAGGATCTTGCTGTTGTTTCCCCATGCTAAATGTTTGGTGTGGAAAAAGAATGTCTGACGTGGCTAAGAGGCCAGCCTTGAAATCAGGAGAACCTTGATGAGTGGTAATAAATAATGCTGGATATTTTGTAGTTCTTGATGCACAGGCTGCCTGTTAGTCAGAGGGACATCTATTCATAGACTGAGGAATTGCAGCCCATTCTTGCAGTGGTTTGCATCCATGATACATCTGCCCGTGTGATTTGAGCTGTGTTGAACCTGTGGTAGTGGAAATATGAGATGCGTGCACTATTTCTCAATTACTGCTTAGTGCCAAGGGAGGACTGAGGCAGAAGAACGAGTTGGAAACAAAGACATAAACAGCAGTGAATTTATTTGGCTGGACCTGTTGCCTCGGTTGATGTGAGGGGTGTGCCTAGTGATGGGGTGCCAGGCCAAGTGTCTGAGGCCTACAGCTGTGGTGACGTGGTAAATAGGAAATGCAGGGGGGTTTTGTGCAGGCAACTTTAGGCACACAGAGATCCTTAATAACTATTGACTGGGGGCAATGTGCAAAGTGAGAGGCAAACTGGTTGATCCTGATGAGAACCATTATTCCCAGTGCCCTATCAGGACCCTGACCTGCTGCCCAGGGGGGCTCTGCCTCAGGGGAGACCTGGGGCTCTTGTGCGCTTTGAGAAGGGCTCCTTGCAGTGGGGCTGCACCCTGCGTCGCAGTCCCAGCCAGTGGACGTTGCCCAACAGGAGATCTGTTCCTGCCAGGTCTTCCTCTTCAGGCTGAAAATGTACTTACTTGTATGGTGCTTCTGGAGACAAACATCTAATTGACAGTAATTTACGATCCACATCGGTGTGATGCAGAATTCCAGATGTGTTAGAACAACCTAAGGGCCTGTTACGCTCAATTAGTCTCTGGGGTGTGCTCTGCTATTTATTACATGAACTTCTGGTCTCCCCAGGAATATCAGCTGTGTTGCTGCTGGATAAAGTAAGTCCACTCGTGCCCTGCCGTGCCAGGGTGGCTGGCTGCCACAGCCTGCTGCCTCATGGTCCAGCTTGCAGAATGAATGGCCTCGTGCCTGATTATGTCGCACCTTTTCTGGAACAAGAAAAAAAACCCTTAATTTTTCCACACACCAAGTTCACTCACAATAGTGATTTTTGTGTGACCACTGTGTTATATCTTGTAAAAAACAAGACACTTGGGTCTTATCATGGCTGATATCTACAAAATAATTCCTGGGACACTGAGAAGTCCTGGGGTTCCTAATCAGATGCAGGGCTTCATTTTGCCTGTTTATCTCTCTCTAAACCCTCACCAACTCTAACATGAATTTGTAACAGTGCAGATATTCTTGTTTTCAACCTTCCAGCAAACAAAGTGTCATCAGGCAACCACCCATTCTCCACTGGTGTCTTTTCATTTAAGAGTGTTAAGTATGGATCACAGTCTCATTCCATAGGTTTTCCAGTAGGCATTTTATTTTGATGCTATTTTCTACCACCCCCTTAACTAGGGCTAATGGGAATTGCTTGTTAAATTTCTAAATTCAAATTTTATTGCAAATGATTTAAATGTTAAGCTTACAAAGCTGTAGCCTACTGTCATAGTCTCAGTTGTGCCATTTCTAATGAAAATGGTTTTTATGCTCTCTGCGGTAGTGTGGTCCTTTTGTTAATGTTTTGCACAAAGGTGTAAGACAAGTACGTTTTTTTTCCCTTACTTATATATATAAAATCTTTGCTCATGTTGCTTTTGAAGCAAAGATGAGCTCATTTACCTGAGCTGGTCTCTGTTTTTTGGAAGAAGTCTTGCCAGGTTTCCTCTGTGTCTGTAAGTCTGAAAGAATTCTGCTTCATCCATGGTCTGGGTTCTGGCTGATGAACTCTCTCTGTAACGAGAGAGTGGGTACAGTGCATCAACTGGTTCTTAAGAGCATGTTCTTCTACCTTTACTTGATAGTGACTCATCTAGGCTTAGGGTCATCCATACTATTTCTAGTCTTCTAGATCAACCAATTTACCTTGTTCCTAACCACTTCCTAACATTTAAGAGGTATGCTTGCCTCTTTGGGTATGGAGTTCTTAGCCTTGTTTCTTCTGCAAGCTTCAGGAGGGGAGCCAAGAAAAGTCCAATCTGGCTCCTCTGCACTCACATGTGTTGCACCAGGGAGCTTTCTGGCTTCTTAAGTAGTTTCCTGGTAAAAGCTGGGAGATCTGAAGACCCACTGCCAAGTATGGAGCAAGGGAGGATTAGAAAGAGTGACTATAGTTCAGGTTAAAGTCTTTATTATGTCATGTTCTCTGTGGGTTCTAGAAAAATATTCTGTACAAAATTGTCATTAGAGCACCCATCTTCTGACATCCTGTGAGGCTGCAGATCACATCCATGGGACCTCTCTTTGTTGTCTCCCATTTTCCTGTGGAAGATGCTATCCTTGAAGTCCACTCAACCAGTTGTCCTAGCAGCTGCTCTCTCTCCTCAGATAGTTATTCCTCCTGGAAGGTGGTAGCTTTCTCTACGAAAAGGTGTCATGCTTTGAATGCAAGCAATTATTTCTGGCCACTATATTGTCTATTCCTTAAAGACATTCATATAAACTCTTTCACTTAGCAATCACAGCCCCAAATTTAGGAGCACGGACAATCTTGGGATGCAGGGTTCATGTCAGTGTGTTTATGCAGGGCTGCTACTTAACCAGTTTGCACGTTCACATTCAGTCTTAGTGGGATTTTTTGGTTTGTTTTTTTCTTTTTTTTTAATCTTGGCACAATCTTCCTTATGTTTTTCTGCCTTGGGGAATATGACCGTGATACTTGTTTTAGATGCATGTCTTAAATAGATGGTTATGATCTGTGGGAGGCAATCAGTGAAAATAACCCTGCAGTGAATCTTTAGACCTTAATAAAAAGCAGCATAGGAAAATGTTTCTCCTGTCTGGAGGTTTCCTTATTACATCATAGGGGTGACGGATTGTCTGGAAGAGAGAAGGCTGTTGAAATGCTGGGATATAACCTGCTTGATTCTGTTTATATAAAACATCATCATTAGCCATATCTAATCTTTGTTGCTGCTGGTTTAAATGGCTCAGTGCTTCATCCCACTATGAAAGTCTGCTTTTACTCAAACGTGGTGTGCCAACATCTTCTTTATTTCAAGGGCAATTTTGCAGGAGTTGGGAGTGCTGTACCTCACTGCTTGGATATATTCCAGTTTTTAAAAATCATTCAAGGGTTCAGAATGCCTCAGTAACACTGTGAGGTTGTGGGACCCGCTTCTGTCTTTTTATATGTGGTTGTTGTAGCTGAAGAGGCCAGGTTTGGCTTCCCCTGCAGAAGTAATATGGCTTTAAATTATGACTTTCCTCCATTTTATTGTAGCCACTATGCCATTTATCAGACGTGACTCCTCTGCAGATGCAGCCAAATCTGGTTTTGATATTTAATTTTACTATCCATTTCTTCCTAGCTGAATTGATGCTACTTGGAGTCATTCAACTGAGCATTTATCTTGTTTACTGAGTTGCTTAAGTTGTGTAAACCCACTGCAGTTTGCACAGCTATTGGAAGGCACAGTATGAGGTGCCAGGCTCTGTACAGCTGCAGTATAGCTGTTGTGATGCTTGAGAAGAACTACGAGCTATGATAAGTTAGGTTTATTTTCACATTTCAAAGGTTGTTTATAGGGACTGTGATCTAAAAAAAAAAAAAAAAAAAAAAGGAAAGGCTTAAAGAGTTGACGTGGAAGTGACAAAAAAAGAAGTGGAACTTTGCAGTGCTACGTTAAGAGTTGAAGTAGAGTTGGCGATCACATTTCATATGGAAAATTGTGTTTCAGACTTTGATCTACCATATAAATAATGAAAAGGAAAATAAGTCTTGCATGATGATACAGGATGCTTAGCAGGAGAGCCAGCTGGGGCAGTGCAGTAGAGCTTGCCTTCTGCTTTCGTCTTTGTTTAAATTGCCTGCTTGCACTTGTTGTTACTATTCGGTGTAGCTATTTACTGAACTCTTAAAAGATATCTGGCATCTCTGTATTGGACAAGTGAGAGAGATACTTAGTGTATCTGCTGACACTTTTTATCTGTGCTTTTGTTAATAAGTATTTATCCCTCTGTTCCATTTAAGACTGGATTATTTCATCCAAATCCATCATAAATAGATAGTGTTATTGTAGCCACAATCATCTAGGGTATAAGAGAAAAAAGCCTCACCTCCTCCTATAAATTGGAGCTTTCTTATATAATTGTTAAATGGCTTGATTTGCTCCCATCAGATTTTTGATTATTTTGACAGCTGAAATAGTTTGAGTTTGTATTTTTCTGAATAATATATCTTTGATTATTTTAAGAGGGTGTTTTCTTGCACGTAAATGAAATCCCATCACAGCAGCTGTAGCTCTCCTTAAAATGCAAGCTACATAGCAACATGTTCAATGTTTAATTAGCTTGCCATGTTATTAACATCTCTTTAATATTCACTCAGAAATACTTGGCTGTTAAAAATGTAGAAAAGCTAATGTATACATATAGCTTATTTATATGCATAAATTAGTACAAACATGAAAAATACGAATGAAAAATGTAGGCTAAATGCCCAGATAATCTTCTTTGACAACCAGCTTAGCTAGACTGTGGAATCAAGCCTTCTTGCAGGCAGCCTTGAACCCTGTGGTGCACAAGGGGCAGAGATCTGGGTTTGCCAGGCTCTGGGCTAGATGATCTGACACTATTTGATTGCCACTGTAGTGGCCTCCTGGCTGACGGCAGTGCTCAGGCGCTTGCTTTATGAAGGGGTCAAGGCTTGCTGCCTCCATGTAACAGGGTGATTTATGCTTTGCCTGTCAGTCTCTGTCTTCCAAGTTCAGGGTTGAGAAGAGTATCTGACAAGGGACAAGTAGCAGTCACCAGGGTTAGAGAGTGGCAAACTCTCTGGTGTCTATGCAAGTGAGCAAAAGTGGAAGCAGTGCCTGTGGGAGATTTTCCTGCGATCCCAGGTGTGCTACAGGACACAGCACGCTGCTTGCCATGGTGATACCAGCAATCATCCCGGGTGCATTGCCTTGGGTGTACTCGTGTCCTCTGGATCTCCAGACAAGGTGCCACTCTGGAAAAAAACCCCTCAGCCTGAAGTATCTTTCTGGAGCAGAAGGACTCACGGCTTCTCATTATAGGACAGACAGTTTGCAAGATCTGACCTCTAACTCGTATCAGAAGTGGTAGTTTGTAATGAGATGTAGAACAGCTTTGACTTTTCCACCTAAGTTTGTTTCTGAAATCTTTGAACCATTTTCAAGTAGCCATGGAAGGCAACTAAAAAAAAAAAAAAAAAAAGCAGTACCTGTTGGTTTAAGTTTTCTATAAAGGGTTGGTATCTCCCCTGGAAGTTTTTTCAGGAGTCTAGGAGAAAAGGGAAAAAACGCAACGGCCTCCCCTACAACAAGTGTTTCAGCTGCCAGCATCATCATGCTGAGAATGCCATGGGATACATGTTCCATGGCTCCTTTGAGGATTCATTGTGCTGCACCACTCACTAATAGGCCCTGCTGTCTGGGAACCGATCTCAGTTTTTATGTTTGGTGGTATTCCTGCCCAGAGGCTTACAGGTACGTCTGTACTGGTAAATCTCATGTGCCAGCCTCAGGGGGGAGGTATGGCCCAGCTTCCAGTTGCATGGCTAAACACCCTCAACCCCAGGCGTAGGGGTGCCTCTGGCCACCTTCTCTAAAAGGACCTCTCCCTGGCCTGTGCCATCTGAGCATAGTTGGAGTTCAGAAAGGCCAAAACCATGGCAGGCACCATGCTACCCAGTTAAATGCTACAGGATTATCTTGTGCCAGTGGCTAAAGTTTATGACCTGGCCGCGTCTTGTTTATTACAACAGATTAAGTTACTATAAAGGCTTCTAGATACTTCAAAATCCATTTTCATGGGTTTTTTTGTGAATGTCCAGGCAGAGAATCTTTGTAAGAAGTCTTGCCCTGCCAAACAAATGTTCAGCTTCAGTTTGCCAAAGCTCTTGTCGCTCACTGTGCAACCGTTGTTTGCGATGTGCCTTTATCTCTTTCACTTTCCTTGGATCAACTGGAGATCAAAAGAAAAGAGAGTGACTGATGCTAGTGGTGCATGAATTGCACAAGTGGTATTTAGATATGGCTGCAAGCAGACACCTGTAGAGAATCAGTGGAGAAAAAAGTTTCCCCCAAAGCTTGATGTAGAGTGGGTTGGGGATAACGCTCCCTCGTAAGCAGTGGAGTGGGAGAAGGAAATATCTGGGCTTTAAATTAGAATTCCAATTTGCTGAAAGAGGAAACCTTTCTGACCTTTCAGACACTGCCAGGTCTCCTACTGCAGCTGCTCATGGTGTACCTCTTGCTGCCTTCAGCCAGCTACCGTCTTCTCTCCCATGGAGTGGTTGAGTCTGGAGGAGGAAAATGAATTGGAAATAGTTATCCTTCTCTCTTGGCAAGTTAAAGGTATGAGAACACGCTTGAGACATTCACATTTTTTTTTTCTCCTTCTGCTGTTCTTCTCATATTCTCCTTCCTACCCTCCTTCTTCCCTCTAACAGGAGCTGCAGGGGAAGAAGGATGGGAAAATTCACTGAATTTCTTTCCAAAGCAAAAATTAAAGGACATAGGAACTGAAAAAAAACTTCCTTTGTTGCATAAATAGACAAAACGTGGTGGCAAGCAGTTAGAATGGCAGCTAAGGTACTCACAGGCAGATGACTGTAAAGCTGTCTGATTTAAGGCAGCTTAACATAAAGGTAAATTATGCACCATTCATATTGGGCAGGGGCTAATCAAATCCATCTATCTCTGTTAACTCCTATTCCGAGAAGAAAGCTTCATCCATTTGGAGTCTTTCCAGGTGGCAAGTTCAGTGCTTTAATTTTGTAACTAACTTTTGCTTGGTCCATGTTCATAACTGCTTAACTGTAACGGAAGACAAAATGTCAGTATTAGATCTTTACCTTTTGCCCAGCTGCTGTGCCTCATATGAGGCACATTATAATATGTTGAGGAGTTGTATTACTTAGCACAAGAATTGTATTCAAAGATCCTATTTTGAGCAGAATGGAAAGGTTTTGTCAGTAAAGTGCAAGGCTAATTAGTGTCCATTTAGAGAAACAAGAATAATAAATACTATTATTATGTGAGTTTATTAGTGTAGCCTTGGAATGCCTCTGACAATTGCATGCAATTATTTGCTTCCTTCACTCTGGAGGCAAAAGTCTGCAAATGTTCCCACACCACTGTTTGACAGGACATAAATGTGGCACCCGCAAGGCAGAGATACAAACTGTTATCCTTGCAGGCTCAAGCTGTGCTAAAGCCAAGGCTTGCTGCCATCTCACTGATATATTTAAATGCCAAGCAGCTGAGAAGAAGAAACTGTTACTTCATCCATCTTTGTGACTGAATGCCCTTGCTTCTCTTACATCTTGTTTATTCATGAGCATTTGGAGACATTCCTCCACGCAGGCTGTGTAGCTGCAATTTTGTCTCCTTAGAGTTTGCCTCCTGTCCATTTAGCTCATTAAACATTGTCTTTGCATTTAAGGCAATGCTGCTTATTACTTGGTTCAGGCCAGCCTGGTTTAGGGAAAAGTGTAGGAACTGTATCTAGAGGAACAAGCACAAAGAGGTGGGTGTACAAGAGGCAAGGGGAAAAGGATGGCAAGAGCCTCCGTTGAAATAGGCTCAAAGAACTGGGAAGGGAAAAATAGGGACAAGCATGTCTGGAAAGGGGGGTGGGGGGGAAAAGCCAAAACCAACCTCCTAAAATAGGAGGCTAGAGATGATGGAAACATATGAATTCCTTTATTAGAACGTAACATACTTGTTGTGCAGTTTCATTCTTGGGTGGTGAGACATGGCTGATTACCAGTTAGAGAGAATGAAAGGGGGAACGGGCTGTAATGGCTAAAGCTGCACAGTAAAGGAGTTTGGCTCCCTTTCTGGTTAGCCCTGTGATAACACTGGGAGCTCTCTGGTTTTCCATCCCTACCCGTTCCCCAATGTTATCAGAGTGGCCCCAGCTGATCAAGCATGGAGAGGGCTAATAAGCTTTGTTTAGCTTCAAACTCTTGTGAATTCCCTCAAGAATTGTTACCAAATCTTGTAGTCCACGAGTCTGGATATTTATTCATTATCTGTCATCTAAGATTCATTTAATTCTTATTTCCAGCTATTTTGGAAAACCTCAATACACTTAAATAGATAAAATAGTCAAAATACCATATGCAATTTCCAGCCTAGTTAGTGGAGGCCTAAGGGCTCAGTATTGAAAAACTATAGGAGTGATCCAAGAGTGTGAGGCAGACAAGGAATTAAAATACCCAGATTTAATGCATTTCTAAGCTATTTGCCTCCAATGTTTAACATGGGCTTACAAGTTACACATTAGTATTTAGCCCCCATTTCTGATACAAGATACTGAAATAAGTTTGCCTCCTGGCTGAAGTGAAGGTCAGCAATTGTCCTGCTCTTTCTCTGTGCTTTATAATCATGCCGCAAGTATTTAAAGAGAATATCAGGTTAAAAAAAAGCCCACAACAAAACCCAAAACACCACAAAAGAAAGTGTACCCCTTGAAAGGCAGAGATGTCTGCTCCCATTATCTGTTCCGTGTGCAGAGCTGAGGCATGGCTGTGCTGTGGTGGGCAAGCTGCACTCCTGGAAGAGAGAAAATATTAGCACCCAACCAGGCAACAAGCTGGCCCCCCTCAAGCACGAGCAAAGTCGAAGGCAGGCAGTGAACTGTGTTTGAAGGGTAACCTCAAACTATGCAGTGGGGTATAGGATACCTGTAGCGTGTCTTCATGGCACAGTGAGGAGTGGGTGATACCTGCAGCTTTTACATGCTTTGTGCCAGAGCTGGAAATGTGAGTGCTTCGTGCGTCACGTAAAGTTAGTGCCAGGTGACTACAGAAAGTGGAATAGAGCCCTTGGGTAACGTGGAATATAAAGGATGCAAAAATCAGTGAAACGGCTCCGTTTTCCCTTGCCCCGTGCAAACTCACAGATCCTTCAGGGTGTGAGTGCAGGCTGGACCATTTCCCGTAAGGACACCATCCTTTGTTGCCTTTATTGCTGCCACTTTTCACACTCGCCCACGTGATGGTAAGCAGCAGGTTTTGTCAAAGAGGGGCAAGAAACAACTCTGAGCTTTCCCAGGCCAGGCATCACCCCGGTCTGTGTGTTGGTGCTTGAGCAGGGCAAGGTGGAGGGATGGATTGGGTTGGTTGAGGGCCTCCATCTCACCTCACCTGCACAGGCTGCCGTGAGCAATGTGCTGCCACTGCCCAGAGTGGGTGTGGAGGAGGCTTTTAGGATAACTGAGCTGTCAGTCTCCATCCCTGCATGGTTGTCCCAGGCTGTGCCCTGGTGAGGGCATTTGGTCTTCTTGGATGAGCCTAGCCGCATATGGAGGCTGATCTTCTAACTATACCCTCTGTGTGCTGTATCTCTTTATGTGTGTATCCTAAACCCCATCAAAGCAGCGTGAAGTGGAAAGTATTTACCTACTTGCAGGTTCTGTCCTGCTATAGTTAGCCTGATAGTATGTTACAAAGATGCTGTCCTTGGCATATCGAATACTATTGTGGTATTTTTGTGTTCCTTTCCTGAATTAACTGGGCTGGATCCTGATTGTGGTTACAAGGAGCTGTTCTGGATTTAGGTTGTGTATATTGTAAGTGAAATCCAGCTGAGAGGCAGGATGAATATTACGCTTAGTTGAAAAGCGTATACTTAACTGTACCCATAGAGGAGCCACAATTTGTCAGCTCTGGAATCATGATAAATTTGGGGCTGATAAGTACTGGGAAAAAAGTATGTTTTCTTTGTTGTTACCAAAAATGTGAAAACAAAACTTGCCATGAAAACTGCAACCACTGCTGCTCTGGTGCAGGCAAAACCAATGCCAAATCAGTATCAGCAAGCAGAAGAAAGATAACAAAATGCATGTTCAGAAAAGAGTTTAATAGAAATGAAAGTTTATGCAACCAATAAAAAGTGTGACTCATCTGTACTTCTTCTGCCCCAACTGCAGACTGGTGTTCCAAAAGTCTTTTCCAGAATTAGTACATGGAATGTGTTTATAAGTTGAAGTCTGTTTATAAGCTTAAAACTCAAAAGCAGGCAGCTAGCACACAGAGGATTTTATTCTTTCATCCTACTTGATGTGTTACCCATAAAAAAGATGACCACTCAGATCAAATGGTCTATAAATGGTCCATGAAGGTTTCTGGCCTGTAACCCAACTGAAGTTATTCTTTCTTTCCTAATGGCATTGGATTCACTGGTGTGTATGGAAAGTAATGGCTGTGCAGGATATTTGCAGGCTGATTGTGCCCTGTGGCCCTGCCCACCACCAGAATAAACCACATAGCCTTCCCAGGCTAGAGAGGGTTGTGCATTGCTGGACTACAACTTGCTCAGCAGCGTTCCTGCCTTCTTCCTGCTGTTGTCCATGGAGTCAGTGTATTTGTGGCTCTGGGCAGCCATCGGTAGCCATGCATTAATTGTTCAAAGCTGCCTTTTGTCTCTCTTATCCGTATGTCTCCAAAGACAAGCAGCTAGTGTGAGTCTACTCCCCCAGCTCCTCATAAATTGCAGGTCACTTGTTAACAGCCTTTTCAGGGCCTGTTCCAAAAACATTGTTAGAAATCTTTTTGTTATTTAATATTATTTAGCATCATTATGCAATTATTATGTTAGTAATGGAATACTATTTTTTTGAATAGCTAAACTACCGGGTGTTACAGTGAACAATCACACTCTTAACACCATGCTTATGGGATGCTTCTGTTGTTGTTCTAATGCAATGGTACATGTAAGGGTTTTCTTTGTTGGAAACAAATGTGAAATATCAGAGGTTAAAAGATGTTTACTTCACTGATTCAGATGTTAACAAGAGGATACCAAATACATCAGTCCTAACAGATCAATACATCAAGAAGTGCTGATAAGCCCTTGGCTAATGGAAACTCTTCATTCTAATATGAAGTGGACAAACCAAATGATCATTTTTTTAAGAGCAAAACTGTTTTCAATTGGTGAAACTTCTAGTTTTTCACTTTTCTAGAAGCAGCAAAAGCATTGCATCAGCGTAATGGAATGATAACTGTGCAGTTGTTCCCCTTTGGGAGCAGTGATACACAGAGATGAAACGGGTCTGGCAAAACTCACTCACTTATATCATTGTCTCATGGTATCCTTATACATGTACTCAATGACTTTATTTCTTTAATATTGGCCTTTTTACAAAGAGAAGACATCAAATTAAATAATTTTGGGTCCATTTTAAGTGCTGTTTTGTTTCTTTCAGTGCAAGCACAAGAACAAAATGTTTCTTCTTTTCTTCTTTGACACATGCTCTTTACTGTCTGAGTAATCCCCTCCAAAACCATTAGTACAATGGGTTAGGCATACTCATGCCATCTGGCTCTGGTCAGGATTTGTGATCTATGAATATCTGGAGGGGTAAAATTGGTAAAAGGGAAAGCTTTGAACTGACTTAGTTGATATTAGTTTCTTAACTTCCTTGGTTAGAAGATTATGTGGCTTGAAAGAGTGGGAAAGGCTGGGAAACTTCGTGAAAACAGAGCCAAAATAAATAAATCCAGTCCAACTGAGGTAAGACTTCACAGGTAATGCATCCACACAGCAGGTGTATTTTATCTAAACCCCGTAAATATTTTATATGATCCTTTGTAGAATTACTGCACACTCTTAAAAAAACCCAAAACACTCAAACCCTCATAAATCATTTATATCAAATAGATAATACAGAATGGGGAAAGAACTGGCTTAACAATTTCACATGCAGAACACAGCAGGCCAACTACTAATTTATTGAAAAGTGACTTTTCCTGCTGGTGTAGAATACTTCTCCCACAAAAAAGGTTCAACCAGTACTCAGGAAGCACCAAAAAGGCGGGGTTGAAATGGGAGTCAAAGTGCAGCCAAAGGGGCTATATCGTGTCACCTCTAAAGATCTAGAGAAATGTGTTTGTTTGGTTTTTTTTAAATGTTTATATATATATGTGATTGAACTGGTATCTCAGCATCAGGCCTACTATAGTTGTGTGTAAAAGAGTAACTCTGTGAAGAAGCCAAGTAAACAATCGTCTTCTGACTGTACTGGCTTGAAATTTCCTGGCAAGCGTGTTCTGGTAAATAGGCCAACAACTAACTGATTAAATCAGGGTGGTTTTTTTTTTCTTTTTCCTAAATATATGAATTTTCCAATCTAAGTGACTTCATTTTCTATTTGTGTTCATTCCAGGTGGTAGAATTTCATGAAATGAATATTGAATTTCTAGCTTTTTGTACCGAATTCTTATGTGGCTTTTGGCATCAGTTAGTCTTGATGTGACTGTGATCCTGAATTTTAACCTGACATTGTGCCAGATTTGCTATACCTTTAAAACCTTTCTAATAATTGAATGGATGGGCAGTTGTGGAGCACTCTGAAGAGACCTCTGCATGATAGGAGAGTATCTACTCTCCTTCCACCCTAAACAAGAAAACCCTAGGCATGAACATGTGTGATGTGTAGTATTGGGAAATGTTTTGTGTTGAGTCACCACAGCAACTAATTATCTTAGTATTTTGCTTCTGAGTTTGTCTTAACTTGATATTTCAATTGCGCCTTGCACCAAAATGGACGTAACTGAGGATGCAGTGGAACAGGCTGATCCATCCCAATGTGGATGGATCCCAATCCATCCCTAAGGTTGCATTTAATTGATCCTGAGTGTGGTATATGAAAGAAGTTCTCAAACTGTGATATAATACTACTGTTGTAATGCAATGCTACATATGTGGGTCATCAAAATAATGATGCTTCCTCTTGTAATGGTTAGAAACTGGATAGATACCTCAAAATATTTTAGGAATCCTCTAATGGACCTCCTTGCTTCTCATTGCAGAAGCCATCTCACAGAGACACAATATATATATAGGTAGCAAGGACCTTTCCTTGGCATATCAAAGCTTTCCAGGGCAGCAAAGGTGGGGGCAAAAAGGTTATAATCCTAGTTTGTTTGCTTGGGAGCCGTCAAAGGCCCAGGGTGCTTGTGCTGAGGGAAGCACAATAGGGTATCTGAGGTGTGACTCGGTCATGGGCCACCAACTTCCCCCTTCTCTCCTTAGGACAGCAGATAACCCAGTTTCAGAGGTTCACAGGTCTTTTTCTGTGGCTCTGCATCCCACCTATGTCCCCTTTTCTTTTGTCCTTCCTGTGGTAAGAACAGCTCAACCTCTGGTTCAAGTTCCTTATTCCAGCAGGCAAAATCTGATTTTGCCTACCTTGCTGAGAAGTCCTGAGATAGCCCTATTCATAGCCATGATTCTATGGTGCTAGAGAGCATCTTATGGGCCTTGCTGTGTCTCTGGGTTCTCCATGTTTCTGATGCTAATTTCACAGCAAAAGCTCAATGTTTCATCTTAGCTGAAGGAAAATCCGGAGCTTTCCCCTGAATATTTTTACAGGCATTGCTAATCATCTCTCAACACTTCCTCGTAGGGGTTCCTTTGAAGCTATTTCTTGGGTATAAACAATCAAGTTTGCAGAAGACCTTGTAATTAGAAAAGAAGCGAACAGAATCAGACGCTATAAAGTCTGATTATTTTCTCTAAAGACCAGAAAAGAACAGAGTTTTGAGCCTGCAAGTGAGAATAGTAGTCAATTATTTGAAATCTTACTCCTGGGGAGAAAAAGTAGTAAACACTGTTTCCACAAATGGGGGTAGGAATATAAGCAGTGACTGCACTAGCTACAGCCTAGAGTTGTTTTTAACTTGTTGCTTTTTTTTGTTGAGGTGATAGCATTCTAACTTTTAGTGGTGCCTGTCCAGGGAAGTGTAACTCAATAGCATCTGGTCCTTTGCTGTGTATGGTCAGTGATTGCTTTATACCCATTATTTCCTGGAACAAATATTCAGCTGTGGACCAGCATTATTTAAAAACAAACCAAAATCATGGAGGCCTTTCCCGTAGTCATGCTCATGTCGCAACTGACTTCTGTTTAGCCTGTCATAACATAGCATCTACTGTGTGTGAGTTGTAATCTAATTTTATGTTCCCAGTAAGTTTTTGTCGGGGGGGATAATCTAAGTTTCCTGGGAAAGTGAGATGCTCTCACAGGGAAACAAATAGCAACCCTGAAGCTGTGGCATGAGTGGGATGTTGTAACCAAGACATTTTCTGTGGATTTTTCTTCTCTTACTTTGCTGCTCTGAAGCAGAGCACAGGGCTTGTGCTCAAAGACAGTACTACCCTGCTTTAACTTTCTTTGTCCTGTTTTTCTTTCTTCCCTTACTGTCTTGTTTATTTGGATTGGTGCTTGTTTGAAGCAAGAACTGCGCTGATGCAAAATCTAGCCCACGGCTCTCAAACTTTACAGGAGACTCAAGGGGCTGTTTGTAATTATAAGTCTCATTTCCTAAATAATTCCATTTCCTTTAAATTTTTCTCACTTTCATTTGCAAAGTCCTTGGAGAATTAAAACCAGAAAGCTGAACCATGACTTTTTTTCTTTTTGGACTTTGCTCTGGCTGAATTTTTTCTGGCTCTGCTCCCACGCAGGCCACTGGTAGGCTCTTAACCACTTTGGTAACCCCAAACCAGTTTAAACCCCTTTGAGTTGGAAAATGGACCATCTCAGACGGGAAAGCAGGCAGTGATAGCATGCAGCACAGGAATCCTCGCAGGGAGCAGATGCCAGGCGGGGCCCTGAGCAGCACTGAGCATCCCTGTGGGCAGCACAGGGGCTAGTGCTGCACCTGCCGGGGAGCCCTATGGATGTTGAAGATATAGGCTATAATGGTATAGGATATAACACAGCATTGCAGACCTGCACAGGTGCAGACAGTCCTGGTGCTTAGTGGGTGCCTATCTGGAGACGTGGGTGATAGCTGAGCTCTTACCCTGATAAGCAGAAACACTTTTGGAAGGCTGGTATGAGTTTAACAAGAACTTAAAAACATTGGTTTGCATGGATTTTGGTTAGAGTTAGATCTGATTCAATCTCCCTTTTGCAGTCCCACCAGGGAGGCATAGAGGCTGCTTTCCGACCCTGGGTGTTAGCAAATAATATGTGCTCTGGCAGCAAATTCCCCTGAGGGAAGATCTGAACATGAGGACGGAGAACCATATTTGCATGTCATCATGGCTTCACGTGCCAGGAGAGTGCTAGCTGCCCACAGTCTGTCTGCTCCATGTTTCCCTGATCGCCTCAGCGCTGCCAGCCCTCGTCATGGCTTTGAAATAGAGTAAGCCCTTGTCTCTTTCTTGGCTCTTCAGCTTGGGCTGGTGAGCCCAGCCACACCCATTAGCTTCATTAAACAATATTCATTGGAGACAAGGGTTTAACCCTTCATAGCAAGCCTCAGAACTGTGGCACAAAGAGAAGCCAGGCAAGTGAGCTTTTCAACAGTAAACAAGATTATCCTCATGTCTGCAGGACAGGGTACGCAGCAAGAGAGCCAGAATTCAGTTAGCAAAAGTCTGGCTCAGACTCGCACCACGTCTCAGTTCCTGAGCTGGTTTTCAAAGGTGCACTGTCTCTCATATCTGCAGTTTTCAGATTCCCAGAGAAACTCTGTGGTTCCTCAGACTTGCTGTCAACCTTTTTTAAGAACGTGGAGTCTTTCAGGTCCCCTGCAGGAGCCTTCTTGAGAAGGTAACACATTGCTGGGGGAGCTCCCCATTGTTTCACCCTCAGTCCCAAGACTCTGGAAATAGGCCACTACTCTTTAGCAATACTCTTGCTGGTTTTCATTGTTGTCAGGTCCCTGGAGGAAAGAACCTAATTCATTCTCCTTTAGATTGTACCAGTCATTTCAAGCACTTTTGATCAGCAGAGATGGGGACGACTGCCTAACAGAATTAAACCTAGAAAAGATGTCCTTGCTTGCATTCATTACTTTAAACAGACCTCTTAGAAGTAGTCTGCAAGCCTCCAGAGCCCACTGAACTGTTTATCACTATACATACAATTATGGGAACTGTGGCAAACACATTATAATATATTTTCATATGTCCCATATAGCTATTAAAATCCCTTTCTCCAGACAAGATCAGCATGCCCATAAATTTAAGTCAGAAGGTTTTTTTAAAGGTAGAGGCATTAATGTGTTCAGTGATGCTGCAAAGCCTGTGCAAGGTGCTGCATATTCTACTGTCATTTGTCAGTCTTATCAGACCTGTAGTGATTTACAATCCATAGTTCATGACCTGGGGACCTATTTTCTACTGAAGAAAGCACATTTAAAAAAAAAAAAAAAGTCATCAGTCTCTGTTATTGTGAACTCTGAAAATAAAAGTTCACTTTTGAATTCCAACTGGAACGCTCCGTGATGCTCCACATTAAATTCCCATCCAGAAAAATATTAGTGGAAGCTCCAATGAGCATAAATTTAAATGCAGGTTCTATTTCCCTGGATTTGAAGCAAATAATGTTGTTTTGGTTCATATTAAAGGAATTCTTCTGTTGACACTCATACAACATATTTTGTGGTGAGCTGGAAATATGAGCAAACAACAAAGGCTGCAGGGTGGACAAAAGAAATGATAGAAAAAGCTGAATAGGAAAAGGTTGTGCTATTAAAAAACAGTAAGTTTGAGATGTTTATTAACATCTGGATGCTGTTTGTGAAGAGATGGAATGATGGCTGATGGGAGTTTGGAAGGGAAAGCAACTCGAAAGGCATTGGATTTCTCATGCCTGTTTTCATGCAGACTTGAGGCAGCACTTGACTGAACTGGTGCGTTTTACAATATCTGAAACAGCAACAGGACGACTGTAAAAATGTGTAGTGATGAAAAAAGGTGAGGTGGTTCTATGCTGCTTCTCTCGTAAAGTGAGATGGAACATGTTACTTAGCAAAAGAATGTGCTAAAGATTACGCAGTCTGTCTTATGGGAGGAAAACACCCATCCCTCTCAAAGGTTTCTTTGGACTTAGGGATCTATTTTAGGCTGCGAGTCAATATTTTGTTTTGCTTCCTACTTGCTGGGAAAAAAGCTTGCTTTTTTTTTTGCTTAAAAAAAAAAAAAGATAGAAGTGAGGTCACTACAAGCAGAACTATTGCTGATATTCCTTCCAGCCAAAGCTCAGGAGCAAGGTGAGATACCAGTAGAGGTGCATAGACATCACTACTTGAGTGCAAAATACAGAGGAGAAGACCAAATCCTTAGGGAGTATCTCGTGTCTGTTACTGTCTGCCTCTCTACAAAGTCAAGTCAGAAAATGTTTGAAGTCTCTAGAGTCATTGGACACTTTGTGAACCAGGTCATGTTATAAACATTATAGGAGCAGAAGAGATCACAAAGCGCTGGCTCTAACGACATAACTACATCGGGGAGCTCACAAAGCTTGACTTTGGAAATGCATTTAACGTGCCTTCACTGCAAGCCCCTCAAAGAGCAAAACTGTATGTTTGTATAATTCTTCTGTTGAAGCACCATTTGACATTAACTAGAATGTTTTTACGCTGGCTGCCTCATCTTACCATTTAGAACTACCTTCAGTTGATGGCTGAAATTCTCTCCGTATACTTTTGCAATGGAGATTACACTGTCATGCTACATGTACAAGATATTTGTTGTTCTTTGAATCAGCCATAGTTTTTTGTTGGGTTTTTTTTTTTTGCCTATGAATCTTGACCAGATCAAAAAAAAAAAAATGATGCAGTATGCATAAAGTAAATAGTAGGGAAAAACATGAACTTTAAAAGCAAAATCCAAAAGGTTTCTATATGCTAATTATCCACACGGGTCATCTTTTCTTTATTAATGACTGTAGTTTAAATCACTGTTTTTTAACTGTTTCCTTTCCCAAAATACTGCTGCCATCTGTACTGATGGAGTAGGTTCTTTTTTGTACCTAGCGCAGTGAACAGGATGTAATGGCAGTCACCTTGACATCAGTCTACAATATCAAGGTTGCAAAGCTCTGTTGCCCTGTTTTGGTAGATAAAACCTGGAGGAAAGGGAGAGTATTTTTCCAGCTCGGAACACGTCTCTCTTCTATGTAGCATGATGCCTTGGTTCTGTTTTTCAAAAATGCAGGTTTATGCCCAAATTGACAATTTAAAGGGCAACACTGAAAGGAGTCATCGCTTTCTAGATACGTATATACCTACAAGCAACAACTTTGTTTACAAAAGGTGTTTGCAGACTTTGCTTTCTATTATGAGCAGTTCCAGATATCACTGGCATGTTGCTGAGAAAGAAGCATTTCAACCAGTAGACTTCCACTTGATAAACTGTGTGGCATTGTACGGAGGAGGGAGGAAAGAGGATGTTCCTTCTGAAAGAGAGATGCTGTAACTCCAAACGTCTATTTTGCTTTAAGTGAAGCCATCCTTTCTTCCCTTTCTATATTTCCTCTTCCCAGAGATAAGTACACAATACTATCTCTTATGAATAGTCTCTGCTCTTGGTCATAGTTTTCCTTCTCTTCCTACTCAGTAGTCCTTACAGGATAGGAATAAAATGCATAACGGGCAGAAGGAGTTACCACAGAGGCAAAAATAGCAACCTCATTGCCCAAGATGGGATACACCATCATCTGGCTATTGCCTACCCGCTACCATTTCTCTCTCCTTTTTGGTTTTAAGATAAGTAGCTGTTATGCAGATAGCTGGTGTTGAACGCTTGTTTTTATTTGGAGCATGATTCACTTGGTGTTTTATGAGGTTTTGGTGCATGCCTTGTGCATGCAGCCCTGTGAATTATGTCCCTGTAGGAATGTTGCCTATTATTAGCTCTGCAGAGCAGACATTGTGGGACTTTCTGGGAGGCTGCTGTGATAAAGAGCCTTATCACAGAAAGGTCATGTGCTATTTCTATTACCTCTGTTGATGCAATTGAGAAAAGGTTATAGCCTAATAAACTGAGGATGAGACTCAAGCTGGGACTCCTTAATCCTATTGCTGAGAGTAATGCCTCTGATAGCTTTGCAAAGATACACAGGGCCAGATCCTGTGAAGCATTTTGGTACTTAAACCCCACCAAACTTGGACTAAATGAAATCAGAAAGCATTTGGGTACCTGAACCCTTTTGTGCGTCTGGTCTTCTGAGCCTGTGTCTACTTGTTGAGTTGGGATATGTAAAATTCATAGTAGCATTATTGGAATCAACCTATAAATACAGTTTGGTTGCTTTTTAAAGATATCTTAAAGAGAAAGTTGCTTTCCGCGCCAGACATTGGTGTTAAGATTTAATTCCCCTGTCATATTTACTGAAATTTCCTAAAAATCTACCTTAAAAATCATAATTAATTGATCTGTTAGGAGATAGTGAAGTGCAAGCATAAATAATCCAGAAATACACAGAAAATGGTGAGCTCTGGACTCCAGTGTTGGTTTCTCTGACTCAGGCTGATGTATGCCAAGTTTACTCTAGATCTTTATTTAAATATGTATCTGTGTCTATAGTTATATGGAGCTCTGTTTGTCAATTTAGAAACTCTGCAATTGAATGTTACAGAATCCACATCACTTTCACAGCAGTTTGTGGCAAGAATCCCTTGATAAATGGTTGAGAGAGCGTAAGTTTGTTGCCAAATAATAATGTTTAGTGACTCAGAAACTGCCATCTGTTATATAGACTCTTAACTCAAGCTCTGCATATTGAAACAGGCCCTGAAACATCTGCAGTTTTCCTCTTGACATTTGGGCTAAAGCATCCACCTAGCTGGAATCTCCCACCCTGTCCACAACCCTTCCCCAAGAGATATTTACTTATCGTGGCTGTTTGGGTTTTTTAACCTATTATAGCATACTGTCAACCAAATCCATTCTCAAAAATAACTCTGATTTCATGCTTTTAAACTAATGCTTTGTTCAGCCACCACAGCCCAATATTCCTAAGGTGTTCCCAAGGTAAAAATTATGCTCTTAAAGACCTTTGAAATCCTGAGGGGCAATGAGACTGTGTGGGTAGTACCTGAAGCACCATATGCTCCTGTCCAAACTGCAGTGGTTGTCAAGTGAGTGGTTCCCTGTTGGGCATCTGGAGTCACCACAGCGGCCCTGTGCATATCCCATGCTGCTGTGCGCTGGGGCAGCAGCGATGCAGCCCTTTGTGGAGCTGCTGTCTCTTCCCTTGATGTTGGCCACCTCCTCTACGCCTTGGTCTCTGGATGCACCTTTGAAGATGTGTGTGTACCCCTGAAAATGTGCTGCAGGAGCAGATTAAGACACAAAGGGTCTTGTGAACTTGCTGCTCTTCATCAATCCAACTCCGAAGTCAAGTCATGCTTTGTAGTCAAAGTTCAGTCTGGTCTCTCTTAATCTACCCACCCTCCCTCCTGCTTGCCGCTTTGCATGGCACAGAATTAACCCTAATCCCAGGATTTGAGAAATTCTGAGGGAGCAAAGTAGGCCATTGTGAAAAGGGGATCCTAGTAGAGAAGATGTTGCTTAAAACATGCTCACTATTGTCTATTGTACAAGTTCTTGATAAGAACTGAGAAGTTGCCTTGAGAACCAGCTAAAACTGACCCTGTAGTTTGGACAAGAGCCAAGGAGCAACTGAGTCTGCACAAGAACAAGGGGTTACTAGCGGTGACGAAGAGGAGTCATTGGCCTTCATCCCCCATGACCACCACCAGGAGACACTGCGCAAGCGCAGTTGGGAGGAGTTTATGGAAACAACTTCCTGGGGCTAATTTTAATGTGAAGCAGGGAAAAGTCATGCATATGTATAGGCATATTTGGGAATCTTATGTATATGTAACACTTTGTCGTACAACTTCAAGGCAAGCTACCACACACACGCGCACAACTTTGGTGGGACTACCCCCCGTGTTGCCCAGCACTGAATAAACATACCTACTTCACAATCTTACAGATTGGGGAGCCCGTTTTCTGCACGTTCAATTGCATTAAATGGCACGGTGTTTTGGTAGCACTGCCTCTCTGACACTGTTGTGATCTGATGTGAGGGATCCAGAACCAGTCCCTGTGCACAGGGATCTGCTAGGCAGAGGTAAGCCACAGGAGCCTACCAAATAGTCAGCATGGCTTGACTTCTTGGATTTTTCTTCTTTTGGGGAAGGCGGAGAAGGAAGAAGGCAAGGGACAAAGGCTGGAACCTGAGAACAGCATTAGACCTGATGGAGATCTGTGCAACACAGCTATGGAATACAGATGTGAATGGAGGATGTATTGATGCGTGGGTGTTTGTGAAGGCACGTTGACCACTGTATTCTTTTCAGCTAAGTAACCATAGATGAACATTAGAGGAACCGACAGTTGTATGGTTTTGATGCTTGGGCTTATTTTTATACACTGAAAATGAGGCTCAAGGAATTGAGAGAGAAGTCCAAATCACAGGTCAGCCACAGGGAATGCCTTTCCACTTGTTTATTCTGTAGTTGTTCCAGTACATATAAAGACATCGTAGTCCAGGAAAATGTCCTAATGCATTTATGTGATATGATACTGGCTAAGGATCGGAATAATCTACAGCAACACGTTAGTTTTAGCCAGAAACTGATCTCGTCTAAATATTACCACGAGATTCAAGTATCTTACCAGAAGAGTGGCTATGAATAAATCTCTTCAGAAACACAGAATAAAGAGATTTTGCATCTGATGTTACAGAGAAATAAGATCCCTGTAAATGAGTAAATTCCATCTGGAGATAGATTCCCTTTTGGACAAGAGAAACAATTCCTTTAGAACAGATTTACATGACAGTATAGTCGCTTAGATAATTTTTTTTTTTTTTTTTTAGTACTTATTACACAAAAGGAGACATTGTTTAATTAATTCAAACAGTTATTCACATTTTGAATTCACAGGAAGATTTGAATTCTTAATGAAGGTGATGACTCCTGGATTAAACATCCCTGAGCAGCTTTCACCTCTGTCTCACCAGTGAAAATCCAGATATATGATCCATAGCCCAATGTCTCTGCCCTATTTGCTAGTGGCATGTGTCCAGTGTGGGCACAGTGGGAGACAGATGTTTAAGCAGCAAGGGCTGGTTTCCTTTGAAAGCACAGGTAGAGGGAAGGGTGCAGGAAGAGGACCGAAAATGGGGGCAGGGCCACAGAGCTGTGCAGAGCTGAGATTTTGCTGTGGCCCTTGGGGCAGCCATGGGAAACTACTAAAACACAGGTCTAGCCTATGCTTGGAAAGTTTTGCTGGCATAGAAATACCAGTGAGGAGTGAGAGCCCTTTGCTGACGTGGCAATAGCACTATAGCCCCAGTTGCAAACACTGGCCAAAAATTCCATTGGCTACTGCAGTGTGTTCTGCTCAAGGGCTAGATACAAACCACACGGACAGAAGAACTTCTTTTGGCCAACTCCTAATTGTGCTTATCCTAGGAGAAGTTGCTGGTATGGCTCTAGCTTTTAAATGCAAAAAGGCCATAAACCTTGAATTAGATGCACGTCCTCTCTTTTTTATCAAGGGCTGATCATGGTGTGTGGATTACAGATTAATTCATGGATTAATTTATGCTGAGCCAGTGCTCAGATTAGTTCAATCTCTTTGCATCAACGTTTAGTGTGGAGAATTAGAACTATTTCAGTCTATAATATAACACCTAAAACTGCCTTAGTACCAGATGATTAAAAAGTGGCAAATATGACTTAAATATATAAAATGGATTTTCAGGAGTGTCTGGAAATTAGCCACCAATAAGTCTAATGTCTGTATCAGGAAAACTATGGAAAGTGTAGTAAAAAGTAGACACGTAAACAAATAAAATATGATAGGAAAGAGTTATCATTGCTTTACTAGAAGGATTGCATCCCTTGCAAATTTATTAGAGGCTTTTCTAGAGTAGTTACTAGCATGCATGAAAAGTTGATACGGGAAGTCTGAATTTCCAAAACAGCTTTTGCCAAACACTTGAAAAGGAACAAAACTACTAAGCGATGTGATTGTCTTTACATGAGTCTGTAACTCATTAAGAAACAGGAAACAAAGAGTTGGATTCAGTGGCCTAAAAATAGGCATTTTGTGCCAGCTGGGATGGTCTGCGATTTCCAAGACATCTGCACAAAGCTGACAGATGTGACCTGGGATTTAAGGGAAACGTGCTTGTCAGCATTGTATAGGCTATGCCGTGCACAAAATTACATGGGATGTTTTTCTTTACACACTGAATCTCACTCAAGCTGTAGGAATAGAGAATGAGTTTTCACGGGGAAGGAGATCACTGGAGTCTCCTGGCGATCAATACTAGAGCCAGTGCTGCCCAAATTGTTCACGGGTGATCTGGCAAAGGGGGATAGAGAACGATGAAAGAAAGATTCAGAGGAGGAGCAGAACTTAGTTCAAAATGGCATAGCAAGATCACATTTCATAACTAGGTCATAAAATGCCATCTGACTCTTATTGTTGATGAAAGCAAAGTAGTGCCCTTTGGAAATCAGCCTTAATGTCACATATACAGTGATAGGCTGTGAAGTAGCTATTAGTAATCACAGAAGATCTTGGAGTCCTTTTGGACACTTCTGTGACAATGGCAGTTGAATGCTCGGTGAGGGTCAAAGGGCCAAAAAGAGTATTAGGTGGTGTTAGGAAAGGAATAGAGTAGAAAAACAGGAGAAAGAGCTTGTGCTGCTGTAAGAGCCAATGGTATGCCAACCTCGTTAATCCTCCATTCTCAAAAAGGATGAGTAAAGAGAAATCACACAAAGAGAAAGGCAGCAAATATCAGATACAATGATCAGATTCTGTATCAATGATACAGAACGGCTTCCTTTCAAGGCATGACTAAATAGGTTACAGCTCTTCAGCACGAAAAGGAAAGGACTAGGAGGGAGGAATATGGTAGAGAGCTATCAAATAAAGAATAGCAGAGAAGGTAGACAGGGAACATGTTTTCTCTGCTTCTTCTGTTACATGATGCCAAGTGAAATAACAGGTTCGAAAGTTCAGAATAGGCAGAGGAATTTTCTTCCATGATCCATAGTTAAGCTCTGGCAGCCTTTGCTGTAGAGCACTGTGGGGACCAAAACTGTACCCACGTTCAAAAAGCAACCAAACAAGCTCATAGAAGAAAACTTCATTAGCAGCTAAGACACATGAGCATATGCTTCTGGTTTGAGAAGTCCTAAAGCCATTGAATACTGGGAGTGCATTCTGGCAAAGCATTGCTGTGTGCTTAGCCTATATATATATAGCCTGTTCCTATAGTCTGATTTCAGCATCTCTTACTGGTCCGTTTCCAAGAAAGGATACTGAGCTGGAGGATATAGCACTCTGGCCTAGTATAGCTATTCTTACCTTTCTAACCCATGGGGTTTTTTAACCTGTGAGGAAAGTGCCTATTTGATTCAACAGCTCCCCTGAGACATAGGTGATAAAAACAATAACTTGCTGCATCTGGATGTGATGGAAGCTTAAACCAGCAGTGTCCCAGTTTCCCATTATGCAAACCTGGTCATATTGTAAAGTGCTGTGAGACTGTGAGCAGATAATACAAGCACTACAGGATATTGATGCTAATTCTTACCTACTGACACCTTTTTTTCTGCATTTCTCTAAAAAGCTTCAGTCTTGACATCCTCTAGGGATCCTCAGACAACTCTTGAGCTACTTGTGTTTTAGGCTGGTATGAAAGTGAGCTCATCAACCAGAAGTGAAGGAAAAAGAACAATATCTTTTTAGACTTAATTTGGAGTTTTGTTAACCCAGTTGAGAGAAAAACTCCCTTATTATATAGATTTAAAAAGGGGGGAGGGTAGATGGAAAAAAATGCCTTTGAAATTTTTTTTTTCTGCAATGTGAGCTTCATAATCCCCATAGTCTTAACCTTGCTACCAGCTATTAACTGCTGACATTATACTTTGAAATAATTTTTCTCCATTTGTGTTTCCTGACCCTCCAGTTCTTCAGTTTCTGGTGCCTTTGTGGTATGGCACAAAGCTCCCCAACTTCTCACTCGCTAAAAAACAAGCTGGCAATTATTAATCCACTTCAGAATAGAATTCTAGCTTGCATAGATTTGAATAGTTACCACAATCTTTTTTAAACCGCAAACACATGTAGAATCTAAATGCCAAAGGAAGGTGTAACTACTAAGGGGTAGGTAAGATGTTACAGAGAAAGTAATAGTTTCTTCATATTAGGTGTTGCTTGGACTAGCTAACTGGGGAAGTTCTTGGGGAAAACTGTTAACAAAATGCTCACTGTTGTTGTCTGGTTCCCTTTCTCTGCCATAAGCAGACAATGAGCAAAACAATCAGTTAGGAAGTGGCCCTACACCCACCAAATTTCCATAGGCATAAATGACAACAAGTCCACTCTGTCCTCCCTTGTTTCTTTTTTTGGTTTGGGTGTTTTGGGGTTGGCTGTTTTGTTTTGGGGTTTTTTTGAGTGTGGGTAATTTTAATGAGTTAGAAATATTTTCTTAGAGGAAGTTAAAATCAAGATTAAAGCAGGTGTCACATATACCACACATAAGTACAAAGCCAAGTTAAAATACTTGGGGGTTGTTTGGTTTGGGTTTTTTTCACGCTTCTGCAATATTTTTCTTGATCCTGGACAGTGATGGTGGAAAGCTGATGTGGCAGAGATTCAATGGTAGATTGAACTCAGTGATCCTCACTTATCTGAGTTCAGAGCCCTGCAGAAGTAAATAGATGCATTCGTTCCCTGGGACCATGAGGGAGAGAGCCTGTTATTGTGGGTTTGTATTATCCATGTGTTTTGGGGAAACCTTCTGCCTTTCTTCTATTCCTGTTAATGCACTTAAAGGAGAAGAGACAGGAACACTCACAGGATTGGCTTCTCTGAAAAGAGCAATCTTGTCTTTAGTCATTGCTTAAGGATATTGAGTATTTTGGGGAAAAACAAACAAACCTACCTTACAACTATGATTTTATTTGGAAGAAAAACTATTGTGTAGGAGTATTCACTCTTAAGTCAATCATCTCAAGAAGAAAGGATCTGGGGACAGAATTACATTATTGTCACAGATTCAGAGATGGCACAATAAATAGAATTGTTTGTTTGGTGCTTTTTCTCTCTCACTTTCCAGAGTAACAGAAAGTTTCTTAAGAATCTAGATGACAGGCTTTGAAATGAGGTGGCCTCAGGAAAGGTATGAGTTAACTATTCCCCTTTTATGTCTGTCATGGATGGGAGAAGAGTGGTTGGAAAATCTAATGGAAATAAAGTATATGCTCTGCTGAAGATGGAAAATGTAAGCATGGACAATCAAAGTGTTATTTGCTACTTGTCTGCTGTGGTTAGATGGGACTGCTCACTAGGGAAGCTATATATTGAATAGTTTCACAGTGGCAAGAGGGCTAATTATGTGGGAAGTGTCTTGGAGCAGAACAAAATGCTGCAAACACCCTTGCTGTGCCATCACCCTCACCCAAGACAAAACTAAAAATCCTGCCCGTTTCTCAGCGTTTCTTCCTCTTCTTGATTAAAAGTTGCTTTCATTTCCGAATGTGGGTTGAAAAACAAAGCAGCAATCAATGTAATGAAATAACACCCACAGGCGCAGCTTGCTGTTGTGGCCTCATGTTCAAGGCAAGGGCTGGGTCTGTCATGGCCACGGTGGCACTAGCAGGGCACCACTGGCCATGACAAGCACCCTTCAGGGCCTCCCCATGCCCTGCCTGGTTTTATTCTGATTCACTAACCTTTCTTTGAGAGAGGAATGGTAATTTGGAAGAGAGGAAAGGTTTGGGCTTGCATGCTGGGAGGAGAATCCCAGTGGTTAAAGAATTGGGGAGCAGCCCTCAGCTGGTTGTGTGCCACCCCCACCACGTTGCTGCCACCAAGGATGTTCCTATGTGGTGATGGCAGCTGCGGGCCCTGTGGGGTCGGGATGCCCCAGCTCCCACCAGAGCATTTGCCAAGGGACTTGGGCCAGCGGAGCAGGTGCTGTGATGGCAAGAAGATCTAGGCAGACACCAAGACTGGATGGGGATGAAAGCAAACAGGGGGTCTGAACCATTCTGTTGTAGCTGTGTCCTGTTGTGGCTACATCTGCTTCTAATAAAAGCATTACATTTTCTCCCCCCCCTTTTTGTTCTGTGATTGCCCAGGGCGAGGGTCTTCTCTACCCTCCTTCTGTTGCAGCTGTGGTGGAAACAGCACACCAGACACCCTGGGCCTCTTCCTCAGCATTCATCCTGGCCCAGGTTTGTCACCTCTAGCTTGAGACATTCAGCCCTGCGATAGTTTGGCGTCTCCTTGGGCAGGTAAAAGTCAGTCCAGGTGGCCTTAGTAAGGATGTGTTTCAGGTTCCTTTCTCTTCAAAGTGCTTTAGAAACAATGGGCGGTATATCTTCTCTGAGCTTTGCTTTAGTACTGACAAGTTGCAATTCCCACAGGACAAAACTTGGGTAACAAGCCCCCAGATTCCTCCCTGGTATCTCCATGGCATATTTAATAAGGTCCTTGTGTGTTAGGATGTACTGTATTTCAGCCCAACTGTGGATAAAATGTCCTTGATAAAGGAAGTCCAAGTATTTGTTGTTGAGGGTAGCCAGCAGGTTGACAGATGATACCGTGCTGGCACAGCTGTCAGCAAATCTCTATACTGAGCCTGGATATGGCAGTTTTTCATTAACTTTATTATTTCCCGGAAAGTTCACACAGGAGGGCTCAAACCTATTTTCCTTCTGTCCCAAAGGCTCCCAGTAACTTATGGCTCTGGCCTTAGTCTTGTATTTTTCTCCTGTTTACCCCTCTACCAGTTTGGACAGTGAGAGAAAGTTATTGGTTTACAGAGCCTTTATAGCCCAATGCTATTTTTGTGATTCTATAGCAACTAAAATCCTTGAAGAGGATGTGGGAATTTTCTGTCCAATTTTTTTGACAAATATCTGTCACTTGGTTTGCCTACTCATTGCCTTGTTACTGCCTATGTAGCCTTCATTTCTGCCCTGGAAAGAAATGGGAACTCACAGAGGCAGGAGAAAACCTACTCATTGGTGCTGACATTTAGAAGCTGGGGGTGTATTATACAATTTGGCGGCTTTGTGGGAAGCAGCTTATGACATTTCTCCTTCCCCCTGCCCCTCACTCCTGTCCCTGCCCTGTGCTTCATGGTTGCTCCTCAGTTTTACTGTTAAGATTGTTAAAAAATATCTTTTTTCTTGATGCTTTACTTCTGAAAGACATGGCAGATAGAGAGTAGCTTATATCTGCCAGGCCAAACAAGCTCAAGCATATGGATCCAGTGGTGCAATGCAAGACAGCAAATTGCTTTGTGTGCTCCGGGCTGGATTAGCTCCCTCAAGCTATTGAGGGTCCATCGTGCCAAGCTCTGTCCATACTCACACATCTTTGGTGATGCCTGGCCAAAATGCACGCAGTAAGTGCACATAACCAGAGACAACCTACTATCAGATGAGAAGGTGATCGGTGACACGGCCAGTTAGGCTGGCTGGACAGTCGCTGCGCACGGACTGTGTGTCACCCAGTAGCTAGATGCCCCCCTGCCCACGTGCAATGATGTTGACAATGATGTCCTATAGGTAGGCACTAGTTGAAGCCAAAAAATACATCAGTGATATTGCTAGGATGTTGAAAGGAAACGACGTATGGTGAGAATGATATCTGTTGCTTTGGGTACGGGTGTGTGGGTGTTCTCTGTACCCACGGTCTCAGGCTGAGGAAATTGTTAGTAATTGTATGGCAGTGGTGATGGAGATACTTATTTTTGTCTACATCTGAGTAAGTCTTTTTGAAGAAGCCCTCTCTGCAGCGACATATGGTGTCATTGTTTGGCAGATTGCAGAGCTCACCACTTTGGGGCAGGAAAACATAAAATCTGCTTGTAACTGAAGCTCATGCAGACTGTGTTGGATTGCTTGGGTAGCCTTACATGGAAAAACATCATTTTGTTTCTGTGAGGCCATCGCCTTCTGTGCTCACGGGGGAGGTCGGGTGCGTTGCTTTCAGTAGACCTGCTTTATCTTCAGGTGGATGTCAGGCAGCCATCTGCCTCTGGCTGTGCTCCCTGACTCGGATCCAGAGGGTCTCTCTAGACTTCTCATTTCTGTGAGAGGCTGAGCAGCTCTTGATCACAATTCTCCACTTAACTTTGGCGTTAGGTTATACCAACTGCATGACAGAGGATGAATGTGATCGCAGTAGAGCACAGTATAGCTATAGGACTTCCTTGGGTTTGACTTGAAGGCGGAATCCATGGAGAAGGCTTGAGCAATTGCTGCCCTTAATTCATGGCACAAACCTTTTTCCAAAGGCCTTTATCAGTGCTGGAGGCACAGCCGAGCAGAAAAAAATGTGACCGTGAGCTGCAGCTTGTAATGAGTGCATAAATTTGAGGTCAGTCATTTTATTTCATGCTAATGTGTCAGGCTGTAAACTGTGGCAGGTAGATACTGCACCTGGCGAGCTCTTCTGCAGGGGCGGCAACATTTGGAGCAGGGTAAAAAAGACAACTGAAGGTCAGCAAAATACATTTCATGTTATGAATCGGAAGCTTTTGTTTTGCAGAGAGGTAGATGAAAAGGTCTTGATTGTGGCTCAGGTTTTAAGCTCGCATAATGGGGATCCTCTTTTTCCAGAGAAGTCGACACTGAACTTGACGTAATCTTCTGGTAAAATATCGAAAACTAAGGTCTTTGACCTGGCAAACTGACAGCCTGTAGGAGTATCCCACGGGAGCCAGTGTTCAAGCAAACAGGGCTTGCAAGATCAGGCAATAGTTGTGAATTCCAGTATGTTTGGTGAGACCACCTTTCAGCTACTTGTCATTTATGAGCAACTCCCGTCCAGGGAGAAGTTACGCAGCCTCGTACCCTTGTATCTGCTGGCGTTATAAGAGTGCCCTGGACTTGGTGATGGGTTATGGTCTTGGAGTGCTCAGGACTCTCATCAGGATGGTGCTGCCTCCAGCTGTAGACATCAAAGCAGGGTCTCTCTGTACATGCATTTGGCACCATTTGGTTGGCTATAGGAATTCTCACATATGAGAGTCTTCCAGACTCTGTTTGAAAAGTCTTCACAGAATATTTCCAGCTGGGTTTTGCTTTGAAAGCTGCCGCAGAGCAGTAGTATTCACAGGTTTATACTGCTTTGAGTCATTTGCCTGTTTAAATATCGCATCCAGTGCAATGCTGTAAACAAGCGAGCAAACAGCCACATAACTATGGTTCCCAGGAGAGAATGATCTGTTAAAAGGGAAAAGTGTTTGTTTGGTCACAGCTGAATTACTAATATTCCTATAAATTTCTTCTTTAGGGTTGTGTAACGTGTTTGGGAATGTGGCAATAAGAGATGTTGAAATGGGGAACAGACTTAGAGGAGTAGAAATGGAAGGAAGCCAAGCCAAAATACACAGCGAGCCTTTTCCAGAGACAGGTCAGCAGTGATCCAAGTGTATTCCCGCAAAATGGAAGTTCAGAAGGGAACCGTAAGCAGTGGAAAATATTACATGCTCAACTTTTGTTACGAACCTCAGTCACTCTGAGTTCACTGCAGAAAAAATGTTCCTAGAGTTTAAAGCCCCTTCTTACTCTTTTCTTTTCCCTTTTTCTTCTCCTATGTCTTAATGTTTTTGAGTTAGGTAGGCTAAAATTGGAGAAAAATTAACTGGTTTTCTAACATAGGAAATTTTAACAATAAAAATACTTCAGAGCTTTTCATTTATAGCATTTGTCAGGATAAAACATTTATTTCTCCTTAGGAGGAAGGCAACTCAAAGGAGAAAAGTTTGGGGGAGTATGTTTCCACTTGGCTTTTGTCTTTATTTTAGGCTTGAAAATTACTTGCTGCCTTGCTGCTTTCTACTGCCTTTGCTGATACAGACACCGTCCCTCTCTAAAACCACTGCCCAGGCAGAGACAGGCAGCACCTCTGCAAGCGGTGGTAGGGGAACCACCTGGCCCAAATTCACTGTTTGTTCTCCACTGAACATTTTCACTGGGAGGGGGGCAGGAGGCATCACACACACAGTAAGACAGTCTAGGTGTAGCTGTTACACTCGTAGCTCAGACTGGCTGTTCCCACTGTTCCCAGGCTTTGGCCTGGTAGTTGCTGCTTCTATTTTAGACCTAGAGAAGGGCATATGTACCCCAGAAAGCTCAGCCAGGCCATCAGATGTGCATGCTAGCCTAATAAAAACTATTACAGCCTTGCCTCTTATTATAACTTGCTTGTTTGAGGTGAGCTACCTCTTGTCAGCCAGCCAACCATCTGGTGATAATCTTTCAGCAGAAGGTGGGATAGTTTTGTTTGCTTTATGTATGTGTATATATATATATATAGCTTGTCTGTTGTCTTTATTTTGAGTTCTTTAGTGTCCTAGTGGCTACGTTTTATCCCAGCTAGGGGATCCCCTGTGCTTGCCCAATCCTATACGTTGTTTTCTGTGAGTAGGTCCCCATGAAGAAGACTTTGTGATGTTTATTAATATTTAGCTTGCCTTCTGTTGTAAAACTGTTGTTTGCTGTGTGTATATCTGGTACCAGCATGTTGGGATCTAATCACAAACTAGATGCAAACTGTGCTTTTCTTTTGTTTGGAAGCAGACAGAAACCATTAGGAAAGATCAGAGAACAGCCTGCTCTACAGCTTTGACACTACAAAGGGAAAAGACAACCTGGCAGTACTAACAGCACCAAACTTCTGGCACTGATTATGCTCCTAAGTCAGGAACTAGACTCCTTAACATTATTAATGGAGAGAGACAGAGATGCTTCCTTTATTGAGAAGGGGATTTATAGCAGGAGTGTAATTTAGATAAACTGGCTGACCCTAGGGAGGTGCATCTGTCTCTCCTCCTCACTATTACCTACAGAAAACCTGAAAAGATTTATGGTAGGTATCAGCAGTTTAGGTCACATGAATATCCACCTCTGTCTCAATTTCTCAGTTAAGGAAATCCTGTATCACACCTGTTTGTGGGGTTTTATTATTGCTCTTCATAAAGCAGGCTAGACATCTTGGTGGGTTGTCCCTGCTCATGATCTCCCAAAAAGAAATAGGTCAGAAAGCTCTTCTCCCCTTTCTGTCATCTGTGACTGGTCAGGTTGCCCATATCTGTTTTTTGATCCCAGTGATCAGTCATTCTGTTGGCCCAGACAGACCACTGCCTGTTGTACATTTGTTAAAGTGCTTCCAGGCTGGAAGCTTCTGTGCTTACTTTACACTGAAATTGAATCAAAAGAGGGGAAGGAACATCTTCCTAAGGCTGATCTGAGCAATCCTGGAAATTCAGCTGATTTGAAATTTGAGACAGGGAAATTCCCTTTGCAGGCAAGTCATATCGAGATGGTCAGCCATGTTAGTGCTCTGGTCCCTGTTCTGCTACCATGAGAGATCTGAGATCAAACTCAGGCTCCTGGTTAATAAAGGCCTAAATAACTAGGGATTTAACAACTGTGAAATTCATTCTGCCAGTGAGTTAACTGAGCCCTTTCCCACCCTGCCCTTTAAGTGGCTATTGTACAACTCCTTTTTGCGGGCTTTTTCCTCGTGGAATTAGGTGTGTGATGCCCCAATGCTTGGGTGGCCTCTCAGCCATGCTGAGGACATGGGAACTGTCACTCCTTGCAGTGTCACCTCTTTCCCAGCTGCTGCCACAAGGAACTTGCTTTTAACCTTGACAGAAACTCCCCTTCTACCAGCTGTGGGAACCCAACTTTTTACCAATGTAGCTGGTTTACAGTTACCACTTTCTATACCTCTTGTCTGTGCTTTTTTTTTTCACCATTCCTTAAAAATATGATCTATTCCTGCTTTTAAATGGCATGTTGCTAGTGTTCAGTGTGTGCTGTGACCATAGGGATTAGAGGTGTGTTTTACTGAAAGACACATACTAAGAAAGACTCATTATTTGCCTATTCGAATTACACACACTGGGGTCTCCAGCTGCTCTGGAGAGCAGCTTCCCAGCTGCACACTGAGTCCATCGTCCTACCCCTCTTCCAAGGAGAGAGAGAAGAGCTGCCCTTAGTGGAGCACTCTCTGTTGGAGAACCCAGATTATTTCAAAAGCAAAAATGTCCAGTTAGGGTGAAAAGCCTGAAATGCTATTTCACAGAATGGCAAGTGAAGAAAAGCCTTCATTCAGATTCATTTTTATGATCAAAATACTTTGGAATAGTGTGTTGTACAGAGTAGGAATACTTTGTTCTAGCTCAGGTCAAAACAAGCCTATATCCCCTCTGCTGTTTCAGTGCCTCATGAAGTTTATAGTTTGACAGTCTCATGCTTCAATTCTGTTAGAAGCATTGCTCCCCAGCTGCATTTCTTGTGCTAACCTGTGATCAAAATTCCTGTGAAATGCAGCATTGATCTGACCACAGCTTGTTGGTTTTACCAAAATGCATTAGAGTAAAATAGGAACTAATGCCTAAAACTGCAGCTCCCTGAGCCTCAAAAAAACCAGAAAGACCAAACAGTTTAATTCAAAAACTCAGAGATGCATGATTTAAGTCAGCTTACCTGTTAGATTTTTTTCAGTTTTCCAACAGATAAAGAAAAAAAAGAAAGAGGAAGGTATCTTTCATATGGTGGGAATTATTTTAGCTGAAAAACTGTTGGTGAAATAATTTTTTTTCCAGCTATACAACCACTCATCAAGCATATTCTGTCTAAAATGCCTTCAGTTTGCAATTCAGACTTGCTTTCAGCTCACAGGTAATTTTTTTTTTCAGACAGTCTAGAGCATTGATAACCTTTTCCTTATTACAGAGGTTCTGAAAATGGCTGTTTGAGGCAGAACAGGCTGCCAAAAGAGATCACAAGAGATCACCACAGCTGACTTTTTTTGACTTTTGTTTGTTTGTTTGTTTTTGTGAGTTGGGGAAGAACTTCAAAAAGTGACAGCTTCCCGAGGTCTTTCTCATAGACCTTAAAATAAAAATAACAAAGCAACTCTTAAGAGTCAAAAAAACACCCAACCCCACAGGTGTGCACGAGTATGTAAAGTATGGAAAAAGAATTACGTATGCTCTCCAAGGTCATGTTAAAAGCAGAAGTGAGTAAAACCAAGTTAACGTGTGGGTTCACCTTTGCTTTTTTGTCTGCGGATTCCACCCCTGGTAACGCATCCAGCTCATGGAGTACAAATTATATGTACCGGGTGTTCATGTGGAAAATCTGTATGGTCAAAGCATCCCTACAAACCACAGTTCCTGCTGGGTGAGTTAAGAGTCTGTCTTGAGGGAATGAGGGATTGAAAACTCCCCATGCAGGTGAGTGTAAATCTCTTTCTCCTTTCATGGTTTTAGCTTTGCTGGTGGTTTTAATTTCCATTTACAACCATTTGTTGGAATGAAATGAGAGTCTCGCGCGGTTTGTTAACCCCAGGGTTTTTGACAGGCTCTCTCCTTACTGTGGTTTATCTGGCTAGTTCTGCTCACTGGAGCGATCCTGAACCTGCTGCCAGTCTCGCCTGCATCCACGGTGTAAAGGGAGGGTGCAGCAGGTGTAAGTTTGCATTGGGAGCAATATCTCATGGCTTCTGAATCAGACTTTAAAACCCAAAGGGGCTTTTCTTGCATCACTTTCCCCTGTAGCAAGCCTTTTCCCAAAGCAAGAACTCTAGGCACATTAAACTTGAGATTTTTATTTACTTTTTCATAATAGTAATGAGTTGAAAGTGTTTCTGCATTATGTAATCACATAATTCTGTTTTTTTCTTTTTTTTTTTTTAAAAAAAAAGCCTAGAAACTAGAACCCTGAGTGCTGTGGTGAATTTGTCCCTTGAAAATTAGTGCAGCCCATAAGGAGGAGATGGGATGATGATTGGTTAAAATTAGTCTCCCCCTGAGCTTCTGGCAAAGGATTGCGAAGTGTAATTTATGCAGCAGGCTTTCTAATCCACCAGGCTTCAATAATGTAGTAAAAATATATTAGTAATATAGATACATGTGGCTGAGGTTAACTGCCTCTGTTGAATTTTTCCAAAGGCGAAAAACCCCTTTTGCTTGGGCAAGCTATGAAGGTCATCTTAAGGATGAAGCCCAAACAGGTATTTCAGCTTAATCAACTGATCCTTTGGGAAAAAGCTTTTGTCTTCAAGAGCCAAGAGAAAACTGCCACAAGCACCTTGAATGTCTACTGAAGACAAACCCCAAATCTGGTCCGAGATGCTGGAGTATTGTTGCCTGTCGTCAGTGGGGCCTCACATCTTTGTTATTGTGGGCTGTAAAACACAAACATCTGGCCTGCGTAGGTAGATGTGGAACAGCGCTGGTGCCAGGACTGCTCTGCGGTTTGTGGGACCATGCCTGACCTAGTGAGGAGAAGTATTACCTCACTGTGCTGGGCAGCCAGGTACAGTCAAAAATTACAAACTTCAACCCGTATAAGGCTTTTAACAATTCACAAAAATGGCTTTGTCTCTCGCTGAGAACAGTTGAAATTGCCTCAGTGCACTTTAAGTCCTACAAATCATAAAATCCCTGGCAGGCGGTGCTGGGTCATGCTGCCAGGTCCCATGGCTGGTAGAGGAAGTGACCCCCTCAACACTTCCCTGGGGTCCCCTTCGTATGGCCTCGCAGGCCAAGCTGCTCCTTGGTTTGCTCACCTGTGGTGAGTCGACGTGGTTGCCCAGAGCCCATCTGCCTGATAACGTGGCAGCCACTGCCCAGGGCAGTTTGCCCACATTACTGCAGGCTTGGGGCCATCTGAGGACAGACAGCCCTTCCCATGGGGCAGGCATGGCATATGTAGTTGCTAGCAACCACTTCATGTGCCAAATGAAATTCCTCAGTAGCAGAAAACAGAAAGTTATCACAGCAGGCCAGCTATATAACCAGATATACAGGAATACAGAGGCAAACTTGTATTCCGTGCAAGGTTTCTATTGCTGGAGGGCAATCATTCATTTTATTTAAAAAAAAAAATATATATTTTGCTTAGCCCCATGTTTTGCTTTTTGGAAATGGCTCAGCAATCTGTGCATTATCCATGCAAACTTCCACAGAAGTAAAACTTGCTAACTATGAATGCTCAAGGCTTTGCCCTACCCCGAGTAGTTGTCTTTGTGCTACTGAAGTCAGTAACACTATACACTCGCACATCTGCTGAGCGTCTTATCCACAAGTATTTGCAATAAGCTGGCAGTGATATTTCATAGAACAAGATTTTTTTTATTATTCCTCTTCATATCATCCAAGGTACAGGCTTCAAGAACTGCTTCTCATCCTCTGTGTCTGAGTCTCACATGAGAGCTGCCTCTGAATGTGACCAGAGAATTGGGCATCTGGCCAATAAAGCTAATATTTTAGAAAAGGACATATCAGGCAATGTAAACTGCCCTCGCAAGGCAAGTTTACATGTCCAAAATGTCTAATGTTTTTTAACCTTCTGCCTCCCGATGTACTGCCAACTTTCTCCAAGAGAATCAAGCTTCCTAAGCCATCCTTTCCGACTGTAAATTATTCTTACATATCTAGCCAGGAGACAGATGATGTAGTTGCTGGCCTGTCTCAAATGGATATATCAGGTAATTATTAGTCTCTGTAAACAATTCACAATCAGCTAAAAGATTTTTGTTTTAATTACACACATGACAAATGAATACATTAAACTTTAACCTATTACTAGTGGTTTCATAAGCAGCAGAGGAGTTAACATTAAATACATTATGAATTATTCTAAATGAGAATATTCTGAAATATTCTAAATAAGAACTGCGTTTTCCCTTACTTTCCATATCCTGCTCTTTCTAGACCTGAAAGAAACATCACACGCCGAGGTGCTCGTGATTGTGCTCAGTTGGGAAGCAATACTAAAAGAGTGTGCTAGATTTGGTTCCACCTACGTTCACTAACATTCCCAGATATATTTTTTTTCTCCTCCTTTGGCTCACGCTGCCTCTCCATTGGGGTTTATGGAGTTCCTTTAGAAATTAGCCCATGCTGCAGTTGCCAGAGAAGTGCTCTTTCACTCTAGATTTGTGGTTTGCTGTTTTTTTTAGCATGTAATCATATGTGCATGCCTGGGGACCCACAAAAACCTGAGGCCTCTCATTATATGTTCCTCTGCTCCTGTCACTGATGCACAGAATTTAAATGCTGGCTATGTTTTTTACTCTCACAAAACCTTCAGTGCCACACTGACTTTCACCTCAATCTCATCTGTTTTAAGTGGGTTTTTTTCTGCAACATCTCTGTGGCTCAAGTCCTTGCTTAGTTTGCTCTGAAAAGCTGCTGCAATTCCCACAGTACCTTTCGGAAACTAAAATCCAGTGCCATGCAGGAGTTACAATAGAGAGCTCTGCGTTGTATTTGGGACCATAGCAATCAACTCACAGAAGCAGCTTCACTAGAGACATCTGTGAACATCCTCTGGGACGAGGACTATGTTTTTGATTCTATATATGTGCATAGGCCTATGCCTGTAACGCTTTTCTTTGTCTCACCTTCTCATTGTATTTGCAATAACTTACAATACTCTTATTTTTAATATTAGTGGCATATTTCTAAGACTTTTATTATGCAGGATTTCAACAGGTGATAGTCCTGGGTGTGTTGCCCTGTAGGTTAGTACTCCCTACCTATGAAAATTTAACATAGCAGGTTTTTAATTTAACGATATTGACACTGTTTTCCATAAGACAGCTTAATTGTAATTCCTTGGTTATGGAGTATTGTCATTCAAATCATGCATGTCACAAAACATAATAATCAAATTGTGTTCCAATGTCTGTTGTCACCCTCAGCTGTTTGCCATAGGTATTAAATAGAGGGGTTATATATGAGGTCATATATTGTATTCTTTAAGGAGATCTGGTTAGTGACAAGTGTAATGCAGAACCGCTACCTGGAGTCAACATCAACAAGTACTCCCAGGCCAAACTTGTACTGTGGGTTTAATGTTTGCTTGCATGTATTTGTGTGTGCAATTTCTGGGTGTTTTCATTCTGCCTTTTCTGTAATAAGTTTTAAATAATGTGGTTTTTTTTTTTTAAGAGGTTTGCTAATATTAAAACCAGACAGTAATGGAGTGTCAATGATATTTCTTTACTTGCTGGCAATTTGTCTCTTCCTTTGGTGTACTCTTGCTTACACTGAGTTTTACATCATGTGGAACTTGGACTAACTGCAGGTTGCCACCAGAAGAGGCCATCCCACTCCCCCTCCATTCCCTGTCATGCACAGCCTGGTTATGGTAAACGGCTGGTAAATGTCTGGTCAAGGCAGAAACTGGTTCAGGGAACGGATTCAACACCAGACTAAACCCTCTGCAACAGCAAGGAGCTCTGTGCGGGATGAGCAAGCCGGACCGATGCATGGGAGGACAGCAGATGCTGCAGCCCCAAAGGGGGATGGGGAAGGAGTTGGCCATCCCCCCTTGGTGGCTGCCCACGATTACAGCATGCCAGCTTGCATGCTGAGCTGTGCCCCATTTTATTCTTTACAGAAATATTTCCCATTTTCAAGGTTTTCTTGTTCTCCACGCCATAAAGTCTTTAAATTAAATATACGCTCCAATACGTTTTCAACCCAAGAAGAGGTATTCCATTTCCATAGGCAATTGCGAACTTTTTTTATTTCTCAAGACTTTATTTTTCCTTTATTCACAGGGAATAATCTTCCTTGTGTATGCCTTAAGTTTTACCCATCTGTATTCCACATGAGTCAACTTTCTCTGCAAAATCTTTATTTGAGATTCAGATGTCACATTAATCAGTGTAGTCATGTCCTGTTCGTAATAATCATCTCATCTAAATCCAACACAATATTCCAACCAGTGGATGTATCTAGCTCTTGAATTCTGATATTTTTTCCTTTCTGTAGCTGAAATTTCTTTTATTCGGAATACGTGTGCTTTGGACTGATCTTGGGTATATTCTTTTCCTTTTTACAGACTGATGTAAAAATGTCTGATTTTCCTGCAGACAGGGAAGTTTTTTCCAACAGCTGGACACTCTGCACGTCTGTGCTTGCTCCCATGTGTGCTCCTTGCATCCTGCAAGGTTGGGCTGTTCACAGACTTTGTAAAATAAGCACGCTGAGTTGTCTGTGCTACTTGCTGTCTGAGGTCTTCCCACCAAGATCTGATGGGTACATTCTGTACATCTAATTAATCTTTTTGTGTTCTAAGTTTAAATCTAGCAAGCTTTAAAAAGTTTTGGATTTCTGATCCCCATCAAAACACTGACATGACTAAGCAGTCCAGAACAGCGTTTGACTGCACAACCAACATCCTTCATTTCTCTGCAAAGCTATAGCTACTAAATGTTTCTCTAATACCCAAGAGACAGAAAATTTTTAAAACTATGGCTACTTTATGCTTTTTTTTTGTTTGGTTGCGGGGCACTTTGGTTTTGGCTTTTTTTGGAAGCCTGTACCCTCTCATGAAAAGAGTATGTCCCTGTTCAAATCTTCTTTATTTGTTGCATTCCTGGAAAGTTCAGGATACAAGAGGGTCCATGTTCCTTGCACAGTGGTGGTGTTTTTTTTTTTTTCTTATTTGGTTTCTTTCTTTTTTAAAAAGGCTTTTTTCTACCTCTACCCCAACTCTGCTAACTAGGCAGCATGGTTAGGTGCCAGCTAACAAGAAGCAAGCACCAGAACTTATGACTTAGAGAGGCTGTTGATATAACTAAGAAACATTAGAATAATGTGGCTAAAAGGGAAAGCAAGCAGAGCACGTTTGCCTTTGAAGGCTGCAGGTCAAAGCTGTGTATGACTGACTAAACTGGTCCTTCTAGACTGCTGCATTTCAGCCTGAGCCCTAAAGGCTGGTTAGTCTTACAACTTCTAAAAGAGTTTTGTAGCTCTGCTATTGATTTGTGGAGGCAGAAAAGCCAAAAATTTGCTGATGTTTGCCTCTGAACTTGCAGGTATCTGCTTAGCTTTCTAGGAATGGGTGTTGCAGCTTTTCTTAAGGACCAGATAAAAACTGAGCAAAGATTTCATTGTTCAGTTCTCTGTACCAGCACTTACATGGCTGGTGCTCATATCTATTACTATACATTATGACTTTAAAAAGTGACCTAAAAGTAATAAAAATAGGGGTAGTTTCCATAAATTGGTGCTCTCTTGCTTTTCCACTGAACAGACCCAAAAATACTTTGGCTCATGTTAGATAACACAGTGAAAGAGAAAATGCTTTTTCTTTGATCCGTAGAGTTTGAACTGCAATGTAAACCAGATGGAAAAATCCCAGCAGATAATTTTCCCTTCTTTTGACCATTGAGGGTCATCAATCCAATCACATGAGCTCAGAGAGCCCTTGAACAGCTATAGCATATTTACAAAATGAGTTGGACTGAGAATTTTATTGTTTGAACACAGTGGCTGTATGGAAATAATTTAATGATATACCTATCATATTGTCTAAGGAAAGGCTGAATTGTATAAATGACCTTTCACTCTAACATGGATCTGAGACAGGATGACTGGGGCAAGGAAATCAGGAAATTTGTGGAATTCATAGTTTGACATGCTTTATTTTTAGTTGCCCTAAACACTATAGGCAGCTCAGTGCTTCAATGTCTGCTGTAATTCATAGTTTTGTCTTGCCCTACTGCAAACAATTTTAATAAAATGTGTATTAAATTAATCCCAGTTTTACCGAAACAGTTTCAAAAGAACATAAAACAAATTGTAAACTGAAGTGGAACAACCCTGAAATACAATAAGCTTGTAACAGGCTGTTTATCAGACACATATGTTCCACCTTTAGGTATTATGTGCCGAATAGATTTTGTACAGATACACCTATGCTGCAGAAAAGATACTGGTAGAGAAGCAAATCCATACTGATACGTAAGTGGGCTACATAAATGCTTAAATCACCTAATAAGCATTCTTTAAAATGTCTTTATTTAAGGCTGGGGTACACTGGAATTTACTTTTTACTTTCTTAGCACTTTGGTTATTTAGGTATACTTTTATTGTCCTCGCTGTCAGTCTCCAGTCAACAATGAAGAGCAAAGTCTCAGGTTGCTTTGGTTGTGTCCAGGTTCTCTCATACACCCCTTCCACCTCATCAGGCACCAGCATCCTAGAATCAGGCCCTGCAGAAGTATTTATACAGAATGGCACATCATGAGACCCACAAGGAAAGTTCAGAAAAAATAATTTTATGGAAAGCTTTTATATAAAAGGGGTATTTGCTCCAAAGCTGTTGACGCCTGGTCTGTCTCTGCTGTAGATGTCTAGTCACACCTGTAATTTTCTGATTAAAGATTCAGGCAGTAAAGGCATTGGCTCCATTTCAGTAGTGGGTACAGATTTCTGTTGGTCTCAGTAATGACCAGCAAAGGGATGTGACCTCTGTTTTAACAGATGAGTCCACTGGGAGGGAGACTGTAGGCTTACACTGCTGCAACTCTGCTGGTTTTAGTGGATTTATTGCAATATTGGCATGAACCAGCATTGGAAAAGATTCAGGGCCAGACACAATCCTGCGTAGTGAAAAGACTTCAGTTTGATCAAATGTTTTCTGTGGTACGGCTCTTTGTTGGCAGCCCATAGGCTTCAAATCTTGGAGAGATGATCACAGCCAGGCAGATGTATTACATTATAGAAGCTGCCATGCTTGGCACTTCAGGGTGGCGTCTATTGTCTTTGCAGGAAGAAAAAAAAAAAAAATCTTGCTTTGATAAAGCTTTCTGACTCAAATTCTGTAGAAAGCTTGTTCACCTGGAATGGCTGCTGCATGCTCTGGTGTTAAACTTGTCAGTCCAGGGAGAGCTGCATTC
>NW_009259683.1:3873917-3882818 GCF_000687185.1 Egretta garzetta
TGCATACAGGCACATTAGATCACTCATCTGCCTTTAAAGTGATCTTGGCATTTATTTTGGAGACTCGTTTGATTATGTGAACACAGGCATTCTTAATGTTCTTAGCTCTTCAAAATTCTCGTTAACATGTGGATTGCAGAATTTGACCTTTTTCATTAAGAAATTAAATTTGTCCTGCCTAGATCCTAATAGATATCTAAGAAAGCAGTCTGTATTCCAGTACACCCTGTTCTGCTTAAGTAGATGCAAATGACTCTCTAGCAGGTGGCTTAGTGATCCAGTACAGCCAACATTTGCATACCTATTTTGAGCTAAGTTACTGCTTCGTGACTGCTCTTGTCCTTGCAAGTGAGTTACGGTTTTAAAGATGCTACATATGGATGCAGGACTTTGTTCTTAAATTGTGCCAGCTGACTGGTTTATGAGCTTGAGCAAACACTTTAGCAACTTGCTCAGTCCTTTGGAGCACAAAAACTAGAGAGTGAAATGGAGATGTTTTCTAGAGAAAACCACGGATAAAGTTTATTTCTTAAACAAGAAGTTTAGGCCTGTATTTGTTAATGAATAGATGAGTGATACCACCAACCCACTGGAAGAGAAGGCAACTGCATTGTGTCCAGTTATCTTTTGAAAGATATATGTTCATATGTCTGCGTGGCAAGACAAAGTTAGTAATGAACAAAAGAAAGGATCCAGAATAAGGATAACTTCAATTTCAGTCATCATTTCTGCAATAGTTACAATAAAACTGAATTACAAATTGAGAAGTGCTTCGCCCAGATGTTTAAATGAAAAAGATTTTAAGCCTGCCAGTAGTTTTTCTATGATGGGATTACATGGAAAATCTTGGTTTGTTGGTTTATTTTTCTCTTGCAAAATCCAGGTGTTCCCACGTTTGTTCTGAAGAAAGACCAGGTAGCAGTTCAAGTGGGCCAATAGAACAACTTCAGGCATTTCAACTGGACTGTCAAAGAGGCCAAGGAGGAGACAGATGTGCAGTATGAGCAAAACATATAAGGTTTCTCATACTCTCACATTTTTTTTTAGAAAATATTTCATTTTTTTGTTCCCCCGTTCTTCTTGTTCAGACCTGCATGACTGAAACACTCCTGCAGACCAGGTTTGGTACTCAGCAGGGTTATGAACATCATGATCAGACAGTGGTTTTGAGGTTTGTCAAAAAGCTTTTGGTGGCTTTTCACTTCAAGGTTATAAAGCTATTGTACACGACAGTTCATTGGAGACTGAGGTTTTTGCTGAGGTCCCAGGTTATATTGCAATTCAGCCCAGGGAGGCTTTGAGATTGGTCACTGCCGCTTTGCTACTTTCTTTCTGTCAACACTGAGTCCCTAAACTGCAGTTTATTTCCTACCCTTCCCATTGCTGAAGTTGTTGGGCACCAAATTCAGTGGACAATTACAAGGGGACAGCTTAAGGAGGAGCAGTGCTCACTGCAAGCTCCTCTCCATTGCATTTCAGTTTGCTGACTGGTTTGGGTAAGGATAAAGGCATTAAAGTGTGGTAAAGGGACATGGATTCCGGCTTCCATCTCTGTTACCAAACTGTCCCATGGTTCTGAGGAAGTCACTCCGCTCTCTGTGCTGCCCTCTTACTGCTTACACATTGGGAATGCTGGGCTCCACTTTCCTTTGGGGAATGCATTGAAAACCACAGACACTGGTTTCTGTATGAGAGCCCTGGATGAACAGATTTTCTGCTTTGCATTGTGTAATGTGATGATCTTAATAATTCTACTTATTAAAAAAAGAAACAAAAAGAAGAAAGGAAGGTCACACTTCACAGCATCCTTCTCCACTGAAATGCCTGCTCTCCGAGGTCTACCTCCAGCATGCTGCAACTAACTATAAAAAAAAGATCCAGCCAGTGTAATTTGAAATTCTCGTTTGTTTTGGAACAACTCTAATACATGATGTTAATATGTGGGTAGCTCTAACCAGTCTCAGAGTATTTATATACTCCCAAAGTGGGTGTGCTAGTTATAGTGTACTTATGGGAAGGTTTTGTCATCCAGGGAGATTTGTTTGTGAAAGTGGTATTTGAAATTAATGCCTCCCAGGTCATGATTCAAATTATGGTCCTTTTGCCACAAAGAATTTGTGTTGTCCCTTTCCTCCTTGGCCCACACCCAGCTGAAACTTTTGAATTTAACCTGTTCAACACCGAGATGATCTCTAAGACCCTGTCAAGAATAGGATATACGAATATGTTAAGTACTTTGTAAAGCAGCTGGATTTAACTAACAACTTCTAACACAGTAGATGAGGCAAAATCAGTGTGTAGAATAATTTTAGCAAGCATGAAGATAGTAAAGTTCAAAGTTAGGCTTCCAAAATGGTGGGAAGGTGGGCGCAGGCTGTGGCTTTGTTGAAGAATTCTTCTTCTCACTGAAGTCCTAGAAGAAATAGAGGTGGATTTGGTGATTCTCTTTTTCTATTTGAAGATCCATTTGTGTTTTGCTGCATCTTAAACAGTAAGAAAATAATTATGCTGCCAGTACTTTGAATACATTGGTCATACTGCTGAATAGTAATGTGTTTTTCATATTTCACCTGGTCTCTTCTGTTGCATATGTGGCCTTTTTTATTCTTTAAGCAACCACAAATAGGGAGCTTTTATTTTTCCCTATCTTCTTTGATTCCCAGATTCCCACACAAGTTTGCCAAGCATTCAAGAAATCAATTCACTGCTTGGGCATTCAGTGTATTATATTCCTGCTTCAGTTTCTCTTGGTCATCTTCTCTCCTTCCTCAGGATTGAAGTCAGCGTGATCTTTTTTTTTTTTCTTTTTTTTCTTCCTTATTTCAACCCTAATACACATTTTATGACTTTGTCCTTTCTTTTGGCAAGTTAATGGTAGATGGATTTGGAACACTTTTGCTTGAGTGTTAATTGTCCTTCACAAATTAGCCAAGGTCACTGGCTTTTGAATCGGCGCAATCTGCAGAGACAAGCACAGGGCCAGGAGTAAAAATGAAAGCAAAATATTCCCTTGGCATGATATTTGTCTAATATACAAGCAGGTGTAATATTTGGAGTATGTCAGTGGTGTGGTCTATTAGATATTGATTCAAAAGAAGGCTTAAAAATTTATAAAGATTTAAATCTTTCTTGGAAAAATCACATTTTCCTTCAGTATTCAATTACCTGTTTATCCTATAGCTTATTTGTAACATAATTGCAACATAAAGGCCAAGTCTTTCAGCTGGATTATAGTGCTGTTGGTGCTGGTCAAATACAGAACAAAAAATCTTGCTTCAAAACTTTAAAATCTGTCCTCTTCAAAAGTAGTTTGATGAATTACTGGGGTTTTTTTTCCAATGAAGTACAGTGCAAGTGGTGAGAAACAACAGAAATGCATCTATAGTGGGTGCTGAGAGGCAAGAAAATTGTATACAACAAGATGTTCCAGCCTGTATGTGTATAAGCCTACCACTCCAAGCAGTTCCTTTAAAATCAATGCAGTTCATGGGTATAGATCTCCATATCTGGGTGTTAAACAGCACAGATTTCTCAGTAGATCTCTTCCTACCAAAAAATACCCTCATTTTGAAAATAAAATTTTTGGAATAGCATTTTTTCAGAGTATTTTTTTAAAAGTGCTTGGATAATGTTAGAAAATAGCTGAAAGTGCATAATTTTTATCTGTGATTAGTGTTATTGTAATTTTGAGGTGTGAGCAAACAGGAGAACATTTCCTAATGAAGTTAAAAGAAGCTGAAGACAAGGAAATTCCAAATCAATGTCTTAGCTCAGTCCTAGCCACAAATAGAGGAAGCACTATGCAAAAGCCACCTTAAAATGAAATTAAATATATGTGAACATGTGTGTCCATTAAGTAGATCTTTATATACATTTATGTTATTTTTGTAGATGCTTTAATGATTCAAGCATGTAATTAAAAGCTATGCATAAGGCTTTCTAAGATCTAGGTGACTTAAATATCTTTTTCAACAATAATATTGGTACTCATGAGCCTTTATTTCCTTGGAAGTTAATGGACCATACAGTCCTAGATGTTTGGAGCATTCACATTTGCAAAGGGAATTTTTTATTGTTTAAATTCTTGTTTAAATGCTATTTAAAAATGAGTGATGTATCAAAAGGTACATGCATGAAGAAGCAACATTAAGAAAGTCTTTTTCTGCCTTGCTGCCTCCTCCTTGTATCAGTGGCAGAAAGCAACCTGAACACAGCAGAGACTGGGGGCCTCATCTCTTGGGTTCCATCCCTTAGGCTGGAGGCAGATTAGATGTCAGGAGCCACAGATCTCCTGCAACCCAGTGGAAGTGCTGCAGCTGACTGATGGTGACACCTTTGCTGGCATATTTTATCCTTTGTCAGGTCAAAGCAAGTCAGGAAATACTATGGAGGGACTGTGAGCCAGAGTTCATTTGGCTGTTTCTGCTCTGGTGGCTTTACTGATTGCTCCTCAAAGAGTGAACCCATAGAGGGGGGCTGCCTGGTGTTTTCCGTTCCTTTTCGAAACTGCTAATAGTTTCCATTCACTTCCACTGGATAAGTATGAAGGGCATATCCCATCCTTGACTTCTATGAGAGATGTTAGCAATAAGGGTTAGAAAACATGGGTGCAAAGTCCCTTAACAGATTATCCTCTAATCACCAGGTTCATTTGGGAAATGAGAGCATGGAAACCCTGCTCAGGAGTACCTACTGCTGCATGGCTTGCTCTGCAAAGTGCACCCAGTCAGTGGCAATATGCTTTCTGTGGGAGGGGAGCCAGCCCTGGAAGGTCACACAGGTGGCCAGTCCTCTGAAGGAGCTAGTCACAAATATTCCCGCTGTACAAAAAGCCTGCAACCCCACTGTGCACGAGGGAGGACCAGGACAACATTGGTATCAATGCAATTTAAAATACCAGCATGCTGTGCCCACAGCAATAGTTGATAAAATTATTGTGATGTGTGTCCTCCCCAGTTTTACAGACGGGGTTGTGGCAATAACACAGATGAGATGGTTCAGGTGTGTCTGCCTGGTGACTTGGGAATGCAGAGCTGCTTTACCACTTCAGCACTGACCACGGCATCAGCCTAAGAAAGATTTTGGCACAACGCGTGCCACATTTTCTCTCTCCTATATGGCATGAGGACCCCACGCAGTCCCTTCTGAACAGCACCAGGCTCGCCAGCGCCTGGGATGTGTGGCAGGAGCTTGAGCTTCCATCAGCTAAACTCTGCTTCAGCAGCTGAGTAACTGAGAACTGACCAAACTCAACCGTGCACGCAGGAGGGGCAGGCATTGGTACCTTGCTCATCAAGTCCACATCAACTGAATCAAAAAGAGCCATCAACGAGGTGGTGTGAGACACCTCTCTAACTTCTCTGTTACCTTTCTGCCAAATTTCAACTTCCTGCTCTGAACCTTCTCAGAGATCTTCACCAGTGGGCGGGGAAGCCTGCCTTTGTTGCTGGTTTTTGTTCTGGAAATCCTCTGATCTTTTGGGGGATATTTCCTGATTGACCTCAGGTGGAACAAGGGCATGGAAGATTTTAGATCTTGAAAAGTAAAGGTCTGACAAAGTTGCAGGCAACTGGAAATGGTGGCGTGATGGAAAGTATTAGCCTGGTGTAACAATGGATGGAGCAGTAGCAACACCTATAATTATAATTGTAAGTGACAAAACAGAAAGGAAAACTACATTCCAAGGGACTTTAAAGGATTTTTTTAAAAAAAAAAACTGGGCCAGATTGTCCCCTCCTATGTTAAAACCCACAGGAGGGGATTTCTGCTTGGAAACTGCTACATAGTCATCTGCAGACCTCTCCCAGACCAACTCACCCCAGAGGCAGGATCTCTCTTTCTGCTCTACAAAGGGTGCAGATTTTCTCTTCTGAGTGGGCACACAGATGCCTGAGCTAACTTGTTTTAGGTCCTGCCCTAAGGGTCTTTCTCACCCCTACCCCCAGTCAGCCTGCTTTCTTTGGATACACCCTCGTAGCTGTCCTGGTTTGTTGGGAACAGTCTCCAGAATGGAAAAGGGAGAGATAGATACAGAAACTATGCAGCCTCTGGCCCCTAGGCTGCACAGGTTGTAAGGGAGGGAAAGGGACAGCAGAAATGGGTAAAGAGCAGAGATGGGTAAAAAGCAGATCTGGCTTGGATGCAAGGAAGCATCTGCATGGTGTGAGGAATGCTAATACCTGGCTGCTGGCTTGCTGTTTTCTTAAAATATTTTAACTGCCCTTCTGAGGTTGCTAAAAAACCTAAATAAAAAAGCACCATGCTATATTAATATTTTTTCTTTTTTATGGTATGATATTTTTAATATAACTTCTGGCAGCATGTGCTGAGAAGCAGAGATTTTCACTGAAATGTGGGACCTCAGATGAAAGTCAGTTTGTCCCCAAGTGGCATGATGTTTCAAGACCTTTCACAGATGTTTCATGATTTTGTCATCCTGAGCTACAGGATTGCTTTTGTTAGGGTGTAGAAATAGCTCTGTACTCGCAGAGCTGTTGGTGATGTGACTCATGGTCCCACTGCATAGACTTGGACTAGTGCAATAGCTGGATAAAGAGGGATTTATTTTTTTCTTTTGTAGTTTGTTGTGGTAACAAAGCAGAGAAATTGCATAAACCTTTCTATGCTTACTCCCCCTCCAACCAGTGGTAAAAATCCTAAATATATTCATAAGAAAAATGAGTGATGATGTGTAGTGAGGATTTATTACTTTACCAGTTACTTGACTTTCTCCCTTAAGATTACACAAAGGGCAATAAGAAGGGTTTTCTCCTCATTCATAGAGCAGGGTCTAGGCAAACCCAGGTAACAAACAGCAAAGCTCAAAACAAATGATGACACCGTGAAAGAATCTGCCTTCAGTCACTGAAGAGTCTTCAGAAAATCATCTAGTTTATCAAGAAAGCATAGTCTGGGATTTATTATCTAACAAATGTTTATTATTTTTAATATCCAGTGAGTGTTTTTCAGATAAATGTCCTAGAAAATGAGGGAAACATTCCTTCAAGCACTTGCTGAAACTCTCTTTGGACATTATTGGAGCCGCCTCTACCTTATCCTTAATGACAGCAGGCACCCTTTAAGCCAGCCAGCTGAGATACTTAGAAGTGCCTCTCTTGGCCATCCAGGTTGCAGGACAGAAATAAAGACAGAAATAATGTCCAACCTAAACCTCCCCTGGCGCAACTTGACGCCTCGTCCTATCGCTTGTTACTTGGGAGAAGAGGCCGACCCCCACCTCGCTACATCCTCCTGTCAGGCAGTTGTAGAGGGCGATAAGGTCTCCCCTCAGCCTCCACTTCTCCAGACTAAACAACCCCAATTCCCTCAGCTGCTCCTCATCGGACTTGTGCTCCAGATCCCTCACCAGCTTTGTTGTTCTCTTCTGGACCTGTTCCAGCAATGCAACATCTTTCCTGTAGTGAGAGGCCCAAAATTGAACACAGACCTCTATGTGATTCTGTGTGTCCCAGAGGAGAGATGGTGGGGTGGCACAGCTATGCGAGACAAGGGGTGTCACTGGGGGAACACGCTGAAGGGGTCTCTGACCCCCCCCAGGAAATCTGTGCCTGGTACCTACACCAGGGTGGCCAATACACCACTTCACAGAGACATTATGGAGAGCCATCACTGCTACTGCTGTTTGCTGCCCCGGGCACTAGCTCAGCTCTTGGTTGCCAGAATTAAGGCCGGCATACAAAACTCTCTGCCTCCGCAGCCACTAGTACTGGCCCACCTATATTCAGTTGCCCAAAGTTTCTATGGCATGGATGGTGGCATGTTTGTGCTCTTACTTTGGTAGCCGAGCACATTGTGTATTTTACAGCCCATTTACAGTCTCCAAGGTAACTAATGCTGATTTATGCCCTTCCACTGTGAAATCTTAGTCTTGTGGTGTCAAAATGTCCGGCCTGCTCCCAAGATGCTATTAGGACCAGACATAAGCACAGTCAGCTCGCCACGACACACGTCTCTCACTCGCCTTTACAATATCCCTACAGGGCAAAGAATAAAGCCTATTCATAGCCTTCCCCTCAAACCTTTTAAATCCTTCCTAACAGAGGCAGCATGGCAAGGAAAGCGATGGGTGTAGGAGCAATGTCAATGGCTGCCAGACTCTTAGTTGTAGAGTCCAGTCTCTCTGATACCGCTAGTCAGTAGAAATCAGAGTGCAGTATCAAGCCTGGTGACATTTCTGGGAGGCCTGGAGGCCTCTTGAGAGTAGGAGGGACCCTATTCACCCCTGCTGCCCATAAGGACTCCCCACTCAATCCCTGGAGCTGCTTGTGCAGCAGCCATGCCAAATAACCGAGGCTCCTAGTCTGGGGAACTTGGGTGAGGGATGTCTAGGACCATTTTCAGCTGCTTTGCTATGCTATGTTCCCCTTGCAGCGCAGCCACGAGCACTTGGGCAGCATCGTGCTTGAAGGAATTTTTAATCCAGTCCAGCTAAGATAAACCTCTGGGGCTTTCCCCCTTGGCAGTTAGTATTACTGTGTGAGTAGGTGGTTTAGAAAACAAAAAACGTAAAACAAGCCGTAGGAACTGCCATAGTAGGTCAGACAAAAGTCCTTTGGTTGCAAGCAAAGCAAAGATACCGAGAGGCATATGGCAGCGTCTCTCGTGGTATGTGCTCCCAGCTTTCTGGCCACCGGCTGCTTAGGGACGTTCTGTTCCAGCCACACTGCAGGCTGCACCTCTTGGCACGGCTTTGGTCGCACATAGCGTTGTCATTACAGCGACTCCTGGGACTGCAAGTGGGGATGAGCACTTTGCTGTGTTTATCAGCAGAAAGACCGTTGAAGGCAGATTTTGCCTGTGAGCTTGGCATGGAGGTGTCATTCTCTGTAGCAGGGAAAAGATGGGAAAGGTCAGGGTTTAGCAGAAAAAACAGAAAAGCCA
>NW_009259683.1:3882851-3885694 GCF_000687185.1 Egretta garzetta
TGCATCTGTTCTTACTTATGGGCTATGCTCTTGTGTTGACTGGTTACCTCAGATTCAACATTCAAATGTAGCATGTGGATTATTTTTAACTCCAGCCTGGTAAATATCAACTATCTGCTGCTCAAACCGCATTAGCAGATAAGTTGCCAGGCTAAAGTGAATTCATTAACCAGCAACAGTAAAAACATGTACAGGACAGGAATCATCAGAGGAAGAGGGAATTAAGACATCCCAAAGTGCAAGCAAACACACCCTGACGTTTCCCCAGTAGAAAAATTAGTCAATAGGACGATGAACTCCTGAACTGATCTGTGTCCCCTCAGCTTGGCCTCTCTGATTGTAAGCTGGAAGAAGCCTCCATGCGAGCAGGCTGAAAACATCTGCTGCACAACAGAAACTTTTCTCTGCACATCCACCCACCTCCATTTTCCCGACTGCTGGGCTTATATGAAGGAGCTGTCAGTGCAGCTCCCTCTCAGCGGTCTCTGCCCATCAGTACAGCTTTATTGACAAAGCATCTGCATGTCCTACATGACCAGACATTTTGGTGAACATCACGTGGTGAGTGTGACTCTAAGTCACTGAGTCTTTTGGCCGTAGTACATCCTTCATGCTCAAGAGCATCCCACAAGTCAGAATAGGCAGTCCCAGAAACATGGCCATTTTCAGAGTCCAAATGTTCTGTAACATGCTTTTTTAATTAGGCGGTAAAGAAAACTAATTCCTTTCTTCCCACTCACATGGTTCTCCTTAGAGCCACCTTCTTCCCACCATCCCTCCTCCTCCTCCTCTTCCTCCAAAACAAAGAAACATTCCTCATTTTGCTCATGATGCTGTTTCTAGGAGTGCTGCCTGCTTCCAGAAAGCAGCGCTGCCCCTCTATTCCTGTATTTCAGACTCGAGACATGGACTAACTGGGTGAGACCTTTCAAACAGAAATTTTTTCCAGTACAAAGTGCAGTATTTGTGCTGTTCCTTGTACTCACTGCTGCCAGCGAGCTTTGCAGGTGCCCCAAGAGGTGTGACGGCAGGCCAGGGTGCCTCAAAGAGCCAGTGGTTTCATTTTTGTCTTGCTATAAGTGTGACGGTACCAATTCTGTGTCACTTCCTTTGCCCGCCCTGCCATCTTGGCTGTGCTTCGTAGGGACGTTATCAAGGATTAACCTGCTGACTACACAAGGAGTTGCCATAATTTGCTTTTCTTAAGGTAAAAGTACTGCTGAAGATCCTAGCACAGAAACATAATGTTTCTTAGTTACCTTAGGTGGGTCCAGTGGTTCAGAGTTGGTTCCCCAGTTGATGTTTTTTCTCAATCAATCAGGTTTGTTTAAAAATGAATGATTTAGGATCAGTTACCATCTGGCAGCTAGAGCCCTTGGGGGAGTCCACTCCTGTAATCAAGGAGAAAGCTGGGCCAGAATTAAAAGATGGGTGTGGGACTGTGCATGTAGATGCAAGAAAAGGGACAGGTGCACAAGCAGAAAATCAACACCTCTTGCTAAAAGACAGAATTTCACTTCCCCTAAGAAAACCTTGAGAGGTGGGATAGACGTGCTCGGGATCAGCCCCATACAGATGGAGATGGATACGTGGCCTTCCGTGCAGCTGGCAGCAGGGCAGGATGGCAGACGGTCCTTGCATCTCTGCAAGGATGCTGCTCTGCACAGCCAGGTAGGAGGAAAACCTCACCAAATGATGAGCTATGGGCCTGTGTCTGTCCAGAGGGGTCACTCCTGCCTTGGAGCACTTGGATCTGGAGGTGTATGGTCCAAAAGCAGGCTGAAAGATGTTTAGATCTGTCAGTAGGGTGGTTCAAGACTTCCTGTGTGTAAGAAATAAGACCTTGAATATGTTTTTACATGGAGGGAGTTACTCCGATGATGTCTCAGTCTACCTCCAGTTCTCCTTCTGACTGGAATAGACAAGATCCTGAATTTCAGCTGGTCAGATCAAAAGGGATAACTACAGTCACAGCGTTGCAGCTGAGGGTTGCAGCACGTGAAGACAGGAGACAGCAGAGCCAGAGCTGTGCTGTAGCACTTTTTCTCCATGTTGAAACACATTATTAGGGACTTGGGTGATGATGTAGTCTCCATCTATTACTTCGGAAACTGCTATAATCTGCTCTATACTGCTATAACCTCTTTGCCAAAATCTGCACATCTTGTCAGGTGCTGGCATTCCTCTTTAAACAGAAATGTTTCTCTGCTGCAGGATCTTTTGACAGGTTTTTGCTGCTAATAGGTCAGAAGTTAAGGAAACTTGGTTAAGTGCTTGTATTTCACATATAAGGTCTGTTCCTACTAAAAAAAAATCTTGATTTGTACGTAATAAAATATGTGGAAAAAAATGGGGATGGTGGTGGTGCAGGGAAATTCTTTGAGTCAGGAAAATAAATTATCCATCCAATTTTCAAGGGATCTATATGAAGATATGGTCTTTTCTGGAGACAAAGTGGTAATATGGAGTGTTCATTCAAAATGAAAATGGCTAACTTGCCAAAAGATTTTGATTAGCCAAAATTTTATGCTTGGAAATTTACATCATTTCTTAATCCTGTTCTATAAAAATATACTGCCATACGTAAGTGTTTAACATCACATTTGTAGGAATTTGATCCAGTTTAACACATAGTAAATTAGTTACATGAAGGTTGCTTGCTTTATGCTACCCTGTCTGTTCCTAATACTCTGCCTGTCTGACATTCCACTCTGCCCATATGTTCCATCCCTGACATATGAAAATATAAATTCAAGATGAGAAGATTAGGACCACCCTGGAATACCCTGCCTCTACTCTTTTTTTTTTTTTTTTTTTTAAACAAACATCGTGTTTTTTGGTTT
>NW_009259683.1:3885785-3891636 GCF_000687185.1 Egretta garzetta
CTTTTTTTTTTTTTTTTTTTTTAACCAAGAATCCTGTATTTTGGCTTCCAAATAAATCAAGAAAAAATAAAGATTATAAGAATTCATTTGCAGATGATATGGAATATGTACCTGCATGGATTTGCAACACGAGTCTCTTCATTTGCGTGGAGTTATGAGGCTCCTGTCATGTTTTCAGGGTCAGGTCAAAGAGAAGAGCAATGAGTTTGTTTTTAACACAGCAATCCTATCAGTCAGAAGTAGGGACAAGTTTCCCAGGTGATCAAAGTACATTTTAAACCAGCTGACTTAGGGAGTTAATATTAATTTGGGGGGGATTTGGGTCAGATATGAAAGGATTTAATCCCCACATAGTTAATCCTCCCAAGAGCTAATTTAAATGGAGACTGATCTGTCAATTACAGCATTGCTTCACTACACAGTGGATCTCCTGAATTACTGAGACTTAATTTAGCTTGAAAATTTGTTAAAGTACCCTGTTACTAGCTCAAATAAAATGGAAGCAAATGACTGAATTGAGAAAGGAGAAGTCTAATTTTTTTCTCCCATCACTGACGATGGATCCCTTCGACTTAAATTCTGTTTGAGGAACTTGTCAAGCGTGCATCTTGGTGATGTTTTTTGTATTTTTTGGTCAAATGCACCCAAAAATGCAAATTCAAGGCAAAGAAAATTATCTTTGAATTTTTCGATTTATAGAACCAGCCTCTTAAGCTGGCTGAAAAAGAAATTTAGATGTTTAGTGCCAGTATTTTCTCCTAAAATCCATTTGTTACTTTGAAACAGAATTTAGTTTTTATACCTGAAGAACATTTTGAAGAGCCTACTACCTCCTGCACTCCTAAACCGAAACGTTTCACATCAGGTTGACCAAAACAGTCTGTTTGACCAAAGACAAAACATTATGGCTATTAATCTCTATGTCACAACTTAACATGTTCCATTTCAGGTTACTCTAGAACAAAGTCTTTGATTTGAGGGTTCACTCATCAGCCCCAAGTGTCTGATAGTTGTGCAGCTCTTCTCTGGGAGTCTGACGCGTCAGAGCTAGAAGAGACCTCAGTAAGAGCTGAGCTATGGAACCGGCCTGACAGATCGCAGAAAACATTCTAATTCCGTTATGAAAAATGTTCTCCTTACATCCAAATTTGGTTAAAATTCATGACTTCTGAGTTCTGTTCCACACAACAAATGTTTTGTCAGACTCTAAAGTGATAACGTAGCAGTGTTTTGATAGCATTAGAAAAGCCAATGACATAAGGAGCCTCCTTAAACTGCCAGGAGTTTTGCTCTCACTAATAAATACAGATCAGTCTTGGCTGATTAAATGTGGAAGTAATTTATCCAATGGAAATGCTCAGTCTTTTGCCAAGATTTTGTGTGTGTGTGCGCACGCACTGGATTGATCAAAAGTATAAAGCATGCTAAGATGGGAATCTCTCCGAGGTTTGGGATAATGTTTCTCTTTTCTGACCCTACTTTCTCCCCTAGTTTGCTGCCACTCAGAGTAAGGACATTTTCAAAAGAGAAGAGTAGGGTGCAGGGTTGCTTTCTTAACCTCTTGATGCATTCAGCTGCCTGAGTCTTTATTGTCTTCTGCCTCTGCATCACACTTCATAGCATTCATTTTCTCTGGAAAAAAAACTCTTTGTCACACTTCATTTCTCCTTGGTCACCTCCACATTGGGTATTTATCAAATACCCCTTCAAAGCAGTGTTAAGGTTCCTATTGATTTTATAAGTGCTGGAGCAGATCTTTGTGCTATACTAACCCCTTTGGTTTAGATGGGCAGGTTATTCTGGGTCTTTGCATTTTTCTTTCCCTGTAAGCTTTTGAAGGATGCCTGCCCCTCTCTTGGTGTCTGTTGTTTCCTTCCCTCCCTGAGACTGACTGCGAGTGGCCCACTGGCACCGTAAGGTCTCAAAAATGTACCCAAAGCATTGCTCAGTGGCAGGGGGCATTTGGTCCCCTGCCTCTGGCTGTGCAGCAGAGAGGAGACCGGGATGCACAGGGCCGCTGAGCTCTTTGGGGAGAAATTGCTGGAGGCACCAGGAGATTTTGCTGCTAATACGAAGCAGCAACTCAGCAATTGCCACAAGCAGGCCAGAGGAGCGATCAGCTGCCTTAGGACCCCAGTGAATAAGTTTACCAGGCAAAGCTAATGAAGTTTTCTCCCCAACTTGGGATAGCTGAACACCCTGCTCTCCACTAAGCAGAGCTTGACTGGGGAATGAGGGCACAGCATCTCTTCCCTGCCAAATCAGGGCGCCTGGCCCACTGAGCATCGCCCCTCAGGGCAGCACTCACCTTGGGGCACAACATGTCTTTCCTTGGGGCCATCAGGAGTTTGACAGGAAGGGCAGGCATGACTGAGATTTGCTCCAAGCATCCTTCAGCTGAGCACACCCTTCTGGCCCAGTACTTGCTATTCGTATGCAAGAACATAAAATTTGCTGTGTCACTCCTTTTTTCCCCTCTTCCTGCCCCATATTTATTTGTCGTTTCTGAAGTTTAATGCACTGTAGCCAGTTTAATAAAATATGACAGTAAAGGTCCAGGCTCGCCTATGCTAGAAGTCATTGCTTTTACTTAGCACTAGAAACTTCCTATGGCTGCTAGACAGATAAGGGATGGAGTGGCTCTGGAGCCAAAGGCGTCATTCTGTATTATCCAGCTATTTTTTAAGCTTCTTTGCTAGACATAATTGCTAAAAACAACCTAACATTTATACCAATGTAAAACACCACCAGTAAGGGACTTTGTTATATAGGAATGAACAAAGTGGGTTTTCTTTATTTTGTTCCACTTCCTCCAAGGGCCTTTAGATAATTTGGGGATGGAGGTTAAGAAAAGCTTGGAAAATTACTTTCCCTTTAATCCTTAGATCCCTCAGCTGACTCTACACTTTGTTTTCATGCTGAAGGTGAAAAAATATTTTCCTGGCAGGTTGAGAATGATTTTTCCATTAATCTCTTCTTTTGGAGCCAAGATACATTTTTTCAGAGAGATCTGATGTGACATAATACTGTACCTGGAATTTCACACTAAAGAGAGTGGAAAAACATTCTCACCATAGCAAGCACTCACAACTGGGCTACAAACCCTCCAGCAAAACCAAAAAGCCAAAAGAGCAATTTAAAAAGGGGACAGGGAGGGAATATGGGGCATAGTCATTTCCCTTAGGGAGGAAAGCTCTGAAATGTCGTGCTATTTATCAAAGCCTTTCAAAGATAAACTGATAGAATATGGTATGTAGTGGCACAGGCCAATGAGTATCTTGCTTGAAAGTTATCTCAGCAGTTTGAAATCCTATTAATTAAAAAAAAAAAGCACATCAAGGCAGAATCTCAAAGTGTAAATGCGAGGAACAATAAAAATGTTTCAGATTAATGCAATTCAAAGCAGAACAGAAACTGCTTCTGCAATTAAATACATATGTACATGATCTTGGATTTATGAAAGTTGACAGAATCCACCCATCTCCCTATTTTTGGCTTATCAGTGTTTTCTTTCAACATTTAAAGTGTTTTCGTCAAAGCCCAGAGCTGGAGCATCTCCAGGCAGTTTAATTGTCCAGATGTGGAGTGGATTTCCTAAACACTTGCAGCATGGGGAAGACATGATGGCTTTTGCTTGGAAGCCAATGCAAAAAAAGAGAAATATTTTCAAACTCTGACTTGGTTTTCAAAAGGACTCACTGGAATGTGTCTTGAAAAATTCCCAGGCCTCAACAGATAAATACATCTGTCTCGATATATGTCTAATCATGGTTCTGCTGCCGAATTTGTCTGTGGCTGCCTGTGCATTCACAAGACACAGCCATTCCTGAGTTGGTTTTGCACCTATGGTAAAGCACAGAATTCAGAGGACTTTTGTTAGAGTACTAGGTGGCTGAATTTCTCCTTAAGGCTGATAGAGGTCTGCATCCATCTCTGGTGGCATCCATCCTGTGAGCAAGACTATCTTGTGGAGAGCAATATTGGCTGAAATGACATTCCAGAAACCCTCTAATCACAGAACCTGATTTTTTTAGATGGGTTTGAATTTTCAACTTTACGTTAGTTCAGCTCCCAAAGAAAGACTAGACAGCCCTGGGAGCCAATCCCCTTCATTTAGCCCTGACATGTGCGTGGTATCTGCTCAAACCTCCATCACACCTGGCTTCATTTAATGCTTCATTTAGTGTGTCATCAGGCCACAGGGCAAAACGAGCCTTGGTGTAAGTGAATACCACCCTCCCAAACTCTGTTTCTACCTGGATAGAGCATTTGTGAGCTTGGCCTGACATTTCTAATGACCGTAGCTCACTTCCAGAGGTCTGGTGCACAGAGGCAACCAGGAGGGTGCTGGTGACTTCTCAGTGGGATGGCACTTAATGTACTGGAGATGCTTATGCAGGGCTGGCATGAGATTGCTTAGTCACGTCACTGACAGCTACCAAAGAAGGAACCTGGAAGGCTGGTTACATGGGAGACTCTTTCTATCATAACTAAATTTTTCGGGCTAGTTAGCCTTGACTATACTGTGGAAATGTAGAAATCATTGGTTTATGCTCCATCGTCACCTGTACAAGCAGCATTTTATAGCCATGGTATGGAGGAAAAGCTACCAGCCATAACAGCTGCTCCTGTTCCAAATACCCACGAGCAGTGAGATGTTTCAGGTGTTGAAGGGCTGCGAGCTGTGTAACTGCAAACAACCACTGCTGTTGTACACAGTGCCTTTGCGTGAAGCTAGCCTATAGAGAATATGCATTGAGTCACACGCTTCATCTTATGTCGAAGTCCTACACGCTGCTTCCCTCTCCTCAGAAACTCGTGCTCACAGCGGGGATGCTGTTGGAAATGCTGCATCCGTCTCACCCAGCACAGGGCCCAACTAAGCTCCCCCATCCACCCCAGCTGAGGGAAGCAGCAGCTTCCTGCATATGAGTAATGAAAATGTTTTTCTTACGTTAAAAATTCTAGTAAATCTCACCCCCTTTGCTGTGTGCCCTGGCCTCCATGCGAGCTCGCTACACTTTATTTGTGTGACTCTCTGCCGATCTATTTCTGAGAACCTTAAGTGTGAAAACAAATAGAAAAGTAATATGTGAGGAAAAACCTACTGCCTGTGTTTGAAATCAGTTCCCAAACCTGTGGCTGCCTAAACCTCACCCTGATGTTATTTTGTGGTTATGGATTTTGGATGTTCTTTTTGCTGGAAGCGGTGCAGCCAACATGTACCCATTCTGCAGAAGATCTGCTAAGGGAAAAAACAACTGTGTACTGCCACTGAATGCAAAATTCAAAACAGAGGTGGGAGCCCCTTTTCAGCAAAATCCATCAGGCTCTCAGTGTTATAACAGGTAGGAAAAGGCTGTGGAACTTGCATAACGTTGCAGCCCAAAATAGAGCCATAACACACAAAAATAGTAGGAAGTGAGACAAATATTCCTCAGCAGTCATTTTCCTCTCTCCCATTCTGTCTGTCCTCTCTCCTTAAACCTTTCAATTTTCCATTCCCTTTTAGCTTTCTGCCTCTTTCAGGGTAATTTTATTTTCCGTTTGGGGAGAAAGCAAGTGATTTTGCTTTGTTGACTGAAAGAGCTGGTGCTCTGCTGGGAGTGACGAGGGAGCAGCCTGAGCAACGTGCTTACATTGCTAGGTATTGTTATAAAGTTAATTATAGGCTCTTTGGCTTCATAAGGATCTTTTAGCTAAGCTATAAAACAGAGGTTATGTCTACTTAAAAAACCTTCACTGTGACCCAGTATCCTCATCAAATGTCAATACTTATTTTCCAGGATCCTGTTGTAAATCATTGCATATGATTAATACAAGAGTGTTACAAGCTACTTTTGACTTCAGG
>NW_009259683.1:3895344-3922474 GCF_000687185.1 Egretta garzetta
TTCCTGCATATGAGTAATGAAAATGTTTTTCTTACGTTAAAAATTCTAGTAAATCTCACCCCTTTGCTGTGTGCCCTGGGCTCCATGCGAGCTCGCTACACTTTATTTGTGTGACTCTCTGCCGATCTATTTCTGAGAACCTTAAGTGTGAAAACAAATAGAAAAGTAATATGTGAGGAAAAACCTACTGCCTGTGTTTGAAATCAGTTCCCAAACCTGTGGCTGCCTAAACCTCACCCTGATGTTATTTTGTGGTTATGGATTTTGGATGTTCTTTTTGCTGGAAGCGGTGCAGCCAACATGTACCCATTCTGCAGAAGATCTGCTAAGGGAAAAAACAACTGTGTACTGCCACTGAATGCAAAATTCAAAACAGAGGTGGGAGCCCCTTTTCAGCAAAATCCATCAGGCTCTCAGTGTTATAACAGGTAGGAAAAGGCTGTGGAACTTGCATAACGTTGCAGCCCAAAATAGAGCCATAACACACAAAAATAGTAGGAAGTGAGACAAATATTCCTCAGCAGTCATTTTCCTCTCTCCCATTCTGTCTGTCCTCTCTCCTTAAACCTTTCAATTTTCCATTCCCTTTTAGCTTTCTGCCTCTTTCAGGGTAATTTTATTTTCCGTTTGGGGAGAAAGCAAGTGATTTTGCTTTGTTGACTGAAAGAGCTGGTGCTCTGCTGGGAGTGACGAGGGAGCAGCCTGAGCAACGTGCTTACATTGCTAGGTATTGTTATAAAGTTAATTATAGGCTCTTTGGCTTCATAAGGATCTTTTAGCTAAGCTATAAAACAGAGGTTATGTCTACTTAAAAAACCTTCACTGTGACCCAGTATCCTCATCAAATGTCAATACTTATTTTCCAGGATCCTGTTGTAAATCATTGCATATGATTAATACAAGAGTGTTACAAGAAATACCCCATGCATAAAATATTTCTGTTAAAGAAAGAGCGTATGACATCCTTGTCTGCATTAGCAACCCTCTAGCAAATGTACTCCTGTGCTGGGAGGATGTAGTGGCCAGCAACAGGCACTCATGAAGTGAAGGATTTTTTCTCCCACTTGCATTTCCCCTTCAACCCAGCTTCATAAAGGAGCGTTGGTGCCATTTGCTGCCTTCTCTAGCTACCTTCCTTTCAGTAGTACGTCTACTTCCAGATCCTCTTTCTATTCACCCATGTAGACTGGCACAGTACCTGTGCCCTGCCCTACAAGCCTTCCCCGTGACCACGAGCTGAATTTACCCAAGCTGTGACAAACTGGTTTTGTCCTCAGGAGCTGGGTGACATCTCCTCACACCCCTGCAAGACCTCCATGCAGGTGTTGGGCGCTGCATACCTGGCCCATCTTCCCTCTGCCTCTGCAGGTCCAAGAGGCTGAAACACCTCTTGCAGGTCTGTGCCTGACTTTCCCTGGGGTGTGCGACACCCATCGGGGTCCTGGCTGGGGCACAGGCATTCAGTATTTTCTTTCTTTCTCGGGCAGCAGAGACAGATGTCTTAGGACCATTTCCACAACTGAATCCCTCTCTGTGTCGTAGCTGTTGTCAGTGATTTTCAAACAACATCTTTCTGCATGCCCACCGCACTTTGGCCATAAGGGTATCCTCTTCTTGCTTCCCTCTTCCTAAGTTCTGACCATGGCCCTTGGCAGGCCCTATACATTTATCCTTCTGAGGTAAATTAATATAGAGAATCACTACAGGGAAAATAAACAGTGAGCTATTAATTTAGCAGATTGTTTCTTTGTTCTGTTCAATTTGTCCAGCTCACACGATCTGCCTTGGCACTCCAATTTAATAACAAAAACAACAGCCTTAATGCTCGGGCAGTTTGCATTGCCCTTATTTCACAGCTACTGTTCAGGTCAGGTGCTTTTAATTTTTGCTGACATGACACTTCACTGTGGCAAGAAGCGTTGTTTCTTCCGAAGTTCACAAGTGTATCTTGAAATCACATATGCAAATATTTTAATTGATGTTATTATCATTGTGCAGGAAGCCAGGCCAGCAAGACTGCAGGGGAAATATGGGAAGTCTGAATGAATGATATCAGACTGGAATTTTAGTGTAAAGACCCCTGTTACACAAATTATCTCACAATTTGTTAAGAAAATGTTGCCCACAATAGGAAGGCCAATGCAATTTCTCTGTTTGCTTTTTTTTAAACTGCTTTATTTTTTTTAATACAATTTTGTGCCATTGTTTCCAGAACGGTATGTTTGAAGGACTTGAAATGCTAAAGGGGAATTTTGGGTAGGATGACCCTTCTGGTAACTTCTGCATTTTAATTCACAGAATCACTGCAGAGATGAGAACTTCTACAGCTTCTTACCCCAAAGACTTCTCAAACTTTGGGGCTGGATTCCTCAACTTCTTAAATTTAACATATGTTGTTGGATGGGGTCTCCAATCTAACCTCTAATTCTACGTTTTTACCAAATATTAATTGCACATTTACTGGAGCTAAGGCTGTTTCTCTGTTGTTGCTAAAGTGCTGTTACTCGCTTTCTGTTTTTACAGGTTTGCAGTATTTTTATCCCCTTCTAATGGATGGGAATTTTTGTGCTTTAGTCTTTGTTGCTTAGGCTCAGTGTTTCCTTTCTCTACTAAAATGTGAATTTGGTTATTCTAGTAGATACAGTCATCATCTCAGCTACTAGCTGAGCTAGATACACAAACATGTACGCAGTTACCTTCAGTAACATGGCTTAACTCCAGCAGGACAGTCCTAAGACCCTGAGCTTCTTGGCTGTTCCAGGAAATGCCATTCACCGTAGCCCCTTTTCTTTCTGTATTCAGCTCTGACTGTTTAAAATTAGACTTTTGGTTTATGGTCTTCTACAAGTGCGTATCTGCTCTGTAGAGTGCTTACATCTCCAGAGTCTTTGCCTGGCTTCCTGAACAAACTTCAGTGCAGGAATGGCTTTCCTTAGGCACATGCCACATCTAGCCTTGCTCAGTACTTGCGTCTGAAGGACCCCACCCCGAATAAGTGCCACCCTGGGACAGTGCTGGCACCATGTCCTCTGTGGCCCTGACTCCCCAAACTTACCAGCAAGTGCTGTATTGCAAATCTGGGTGTACCACAACGCACAGTGGATGTGACCACAGGGGCAAACCCTGCACTGGCTATAGCGAGCCCCACTTTTGGACAGCCTGCAAGTCTATTACACTTTCTAGACTATCTGCTTACAAATCATACATAGCTTGGTATCATGACAAGGTTATTCAGCAGCCAGATAAGCGATCTATCTGCTAGTCCATATGAAGACCAGGTGATTTTCAAGGAAACCTCTTTTCCAGGCTTTGCATATCACCTGGGAGGCAGCTTATATTTGCAGTCTCCAACCTTCTTAAAAGGCCTTCCTATCCTTTTTTTCATTAATTTAAGCCCTTCCCATGAGCTTTTTCCAGGCTGAGTGCTTCCTAAAACCTCGCACACACAGCTCACAACTCCAATAAGAGGTATTTCCAATGGCCTCTTCTCTCTTTTAGTTGGCCAGTGCCCACATCTCTCCTGGCTCTATGAAATATATAGATACTACAGGCACAGAAAAGTGTGAATGCTCAAGTAATACTATATACTTTCCTCAATCTGAACTTACTTCTATACTTATATGCTAGCTTGGGTTTGGTTAGATATAATTGGCTGTGTCATTCACTCATACAGATTTATCCTAGTGAAATATCAGATGATACATGTTCAAAGGGCTGTGGAGACCACTCCAAATCCATGAGAGTCAGGCACTCAACATCTCTGCGGATCTGGATCATTAAGGGTGTAACACAAGAGTTAACAGCGGGCAATCCATACAGCACCATCTTGAAGACGTGGTCTGTTGCCAAAGAGGTTCAATCACCTCATGGCCATTGAGGAAATATATTTAATGCTAAATTTCAGTGCATGGGAGAATTTAGGGTCTTCCCGGTGTGGGGGAGCCAGTACTGGGGACTTCTCTGGTGGCTGGACTGTGCAGCCCTTTGTGCAGCCGGACAGACTCCGTTCTGCTGCTCCCCTCTGCTGTTCAGCGCAGAAAACAGCACACTCCGAGCCGGGCATCCTCTCCTAATTTCCAGAATATTTTCTCTTTAGCTGTTTTTCTTCCTTCTTTGGCCAGGTGTGGGGAGGAGGGTGGGAGGGGAAGGGAGCCTAGCTGCGACTGGGTGTGCTTATTGTGCTTGGCAGCTGGCCTCAAATGCAAAAGGAAATAATGCTGACTTCCTATGCATGGTAATTCTCCTCTTTGACCTTTTTTATAGATAGGGAAGAAAAAAAGATAATTTGCTGGAAAAGCAAAATAAATAGGACACAAAACCAGAACTGTGGCAGGAGAGATACTGGATACAGTGTATGGAATTGGGCTGAGGCAAAGAAGCTTCAAAGGTTTAGAGTCAAGGTCGAATGAAGGCTGTGGTTCAAATTCAGATTTCAAGATATTTAACACATTAACACATCTTGCTTTTTCAGGATGTCAGTTCCTTTTCAGTGGGAATCTCAGAGTAGGGCCTTTCTGGGTTTGGATTGGACTGCAAATAAAAAAAATTCAGATGCAACTCTTCTCTCTCCTCCTAAAATTCCCTTTCAATGGATAAGCTTTGAAATTTCAGGTTCCAGTTTAATTCAAATAACAAGCAGAGTAAAGGAAAAGGCATTACAGCATTAAATAATTATAAATTAATTTTTAAGCCTGCCAGTTTAAGCAACCGTTGCTTATATAGAATTAATTCTTTCTTCAAATCAAACCCTGCTGCCAAGTCATTCTTTACATTTAAAAACCAAACAAAATCTCCACCCATTTTGTTCTGTGGTCCTGATATAAGTAAAGAAAACACAGGGCTTGGAGAGGAGACAGAATTTTCTTGCTATCTTCATCTTTTTTCTCTCTTTTTGCTGGATCAGCCATAACTTACAGCATTTTTCTAAAGCCTGACTAGCATTTGCAAGTTCTGCACAATGGGCCAGCATTTCTGCAATTCCTGGCTTCCTCTGTGCCTCCTTTCACTTTGTCCTGTTTTGTCAGGAATTATGCCAGTAAGCTGAGAGGGAGCTCAAATGTGAAAGTTGGTACACCCTCTGGATTAAACCCCTTCAGGAGGGCTGTAAATGATGTGATGGCATTTGGACACTGCCCACCCATAAATGTCCGAGACGGTGAGGGTTGCAAAAGGCCTGACATTCCTGCATGAAAAGCAGCATGTCCCTGTCTTGAGCAAATAAATACAGTGAATTGAAAGGTCTCCTTCTCCGGCTGCTGAGTCAGCCAGCGAGGCGCAGGCAGGCGAGATGTTCATTTTCTGTGTTCAAGGGCTGTGTCTTTTGTGGCTGCCTGGTCCACTTGCTATTTTTTTCCAGGATGGAGGGAAAAAAAGGGCCCCTGAGATTGAAGGAGGAGCTGTGGGAGAACATGGATTTCCATGTGGATCATCACACTGAGGGCCATTCTTCACTGATAGAAAGAAGTTGATTTGAACTTGCTCTAAGGGATTGAGAACAGCCCTGCTGAGACGGACTTGGAGGTACTGGTGGATGAAAAGCTGGATGTGAGCCAGCAATGTGTGCTGGCAGCCCAGAAGGCCAACTGTACCCTGGGCTGCATCCCCAGCAGCGTGGCCAGCAGGTCGAGGGAGGAGATTCTGCCCCTCTGCTCCTCTCTGGTGAGACCCCACCTGGAGTACTGTGTCCAGCTCTGGAGCCCTCAGCACAAGAAGGACATGGACCTGTTGGAGTGGGTCCAGAGGAGGGACACAAAAATGACCCGAGGGCTGGAGCACCTCTCCTACGAGAACAGGCTGAGGGAGTTGGGGCTGTTCAGCTTGGAGAAGAGAAGGCTGCGGGGAGACCTGATTGTGGCCTTTCAGTACCTAAAGGGGGCCTATAGGAAAGATGGGGACAATCTTTTTAGCAGGGATGGTTGTGACAGGACAAGGGGAAATGGTTTTAAACTAAACCGGGGTAGGTTTAGACTAGATATAAGGAAGAAATTCTTTACAATGAGGGTGATGAAACACTGGAACAGGTTGCCTAGAGAGGTAGTGGAGGCCCCATCCCTGGAAACATTCAAGGCCAGGTTGGACGGGGCTCTGAGCAACCTGATCTACTTAGTGGTGTCCCTGCTCACTGCAGGGGGGTTGGACTAGATGACCTCTAGGGGTCCCTTCCAACCCCAAACATTCTATGATTCTAATCCCTCCATTAGACTCCCATTCTCAAACTGAAGTGGCTGCACCATGACTTTATTTAATTCCTTCAGAAAAAAAGTGAACTTGGTCAAATTGAACTAGTTTAATTCCAGATAGGAGCTTCCTATGGGATTTGAATGTGGTTAAATGAATCCTCTGCAATTTCACATCTTTGATAAATTTGGTTGGATTTTGCCATATATCCTGACAACCATAAACCCTGACTATGGCAGATCTAGGGAACATTTTTCTTCTCGAGGGCCCAGAAGGCTCTCTACATTTAGTAGACAAGAAGTTTAATGTGAACAATCAGTAAAGCAAAGAATTAATAACAATACGGCCACTGGCTGTAAGAAATGGAGTCATGTATTTTATGCTCACAGGTTTCAGGTATTCTATGATTCATTACTCAGAGAAAAGATCAGACTCAGATTTGTTCTTTGAAAATTCAGATCACTGGAAACCGTGTGAGTAGAGATTGCCAGGTCCCTATTAATTAACGTAGGCTGCATCTTGTCTTTGTGACAAGTTGCAGTCAGCACAATGTCAAAAACCGTGCCTGCTGACTGCATGTATTGAAGACGGAGTGTGCAGCCTCCCCTCCCTTTTCAAATCATAACATTGCCTTGAAGTCAATATAGCAGGGGTTGCTTTCATTTGTTTTCAAGCTTCTGAGTTTCCTATATTCAAGCTTTCCTGAATTGCAGATCAAAAGAGAGAGATTCCCAGTAAAAACTTTGTGGTCCCATGATTTCAAGAGCAGAAGCTTTAAGTAAGTCCCAAAATTTTCATGCAAAAATTGCAATTCTGTAGCTGCCTGCATTCCAAAGAAGCCTGCCCAAAGTATTTCATGCAGATAAGTTATCATTCCTTATATCTACCTAGCACTGATGATGGCTGCAAAACCCCTAGAAATAGTGGCATTTCCATTTATTTCCATGTACAGCTTGTAGAACATACTCATGGTATGAAAATACCGAGTCCAAATGCCATCATGTATTATGCAAGGTAATTATTATCATTATGAACTCCTTAGCATCCAGGAACAGAATTAACAATTTGAGTGGTGCGTATAAGAAAACCAGAATACCTTTCAGTAGCCTGTCATTTTTGATCTCTTAAGTAATCTTAAATAAAATTGCACTGGCTTAGTCAGTGTGAAAAAAAAAAAAAAGCAGCTTCTTCTAATCTTCACTGTGATGATAATACATGTATTCCTTCATCTAAATAAAATCTCTGAACAGCACCTGGAATTTTACAGAGGAATCCTGCATTGGGGATTTGTATGCAGCACGCTTGCATATGAAATGTCAGAATTGCATGGACAAGGACAGCAGTGAAATTTAAAAGGTGATGGATAAGACAGATGGCTGAGCAGAAGTGGTCTGCATTGCCATGGAGAAAAGCCTGATGCCATCCTCAGCAATCAGTGCTTGAGCTTGCAAGAGTCTGGCTGCTATGGAAGCATCCGAGCCAACCCTCAGTGTTGCAATATGCCAGTTTTCCAAGAAACAGATTGATGTACAGTGTGTACTATTTTTTATTTTCTTGAGGGAGGAGGGGAGAAATATCTATGGAATTGGGGCTGTCATTTGGCTTTGAATTTTGTCTTATCAATGCATTTATTGACACTTAGGAAGATTTCTTTGAATTAGAGATGACATTGTGAATATTGGCATACCCTCCTTGGAAATATTTTCTTTTTTACCTCCCCAGAGAGACTGGGAAACAACTATTTGTACAGAATCTACTGATTTCTACTCACTGTTCTGCATTTTATCTGTGAGAAAGGTCCCGTGTTCCTCCCTTGAGACTGATAGCTGTTGGTGTCTCTGCTTTCTAGGAAGCAGCACCACCCTTTGTGGGCTTGCCTTTGTGAGGGGACCACACTCCCTAGTGGCCCACGCAAGAGCCAGTTAGAGCTGATGCCCACACGGTGAAGAGGTTCCCCTTAGGTCAGGCTCAAGGCTGCATCTGATTATAGCCTGGTCTGGAAAGAAGGCATTCCGGGAGCCCAGACTTCAGGGTTTGGAGTAATTGCTGAGCAGTAGAGGGAACTGGGGTTGAAAGAAAGTGAGAATATTCCCAGAAAGGAAGCATGAAACCTTTCTGCCTTCCAGGGCTGAAATTCTCTAGAAATTTAAAGATCTAACAGAGAGTTTAAACAGTGACTCAGTCTGAAACTGCAAGCAATGGGTGCCAAAATAAAGATAGTTAAGCCAAACTAGTCTCATTTCTGACTATTGGTTTTTCTAAAGCGTTTGATGATTGTGAAATTTTCCATTTAATTTGCGAGAATGCAGCTAGAGGTGAAACTGTATTACAGGAGTTTGAGTGGTACAGGCAGCCCATGAAATGTGAGCAATATGTTTTTAAGCTGCAAACCAAAAGGATGGCGAAAGCATAGGGAAGTACATGATTGGCTTGATGAGCCAAGGTTGCAATTTTGGGAAAATGCTGAACTCTTGGTAGGAGACCAGCTGAGTCTAGAGTACAGCAAACCCTCAAGTAAAGGCTAAACCCTTGACAAGATATTAAAACATAGCCTGAGAGGAAAGTCCCCAGCTGCAGTGAAGCTCGCAGAGAGCGGGCTGTTCTCTGAGACCTCATGCCTGGTAGCAGACCCATGGGAGAAAGTGGTGTGAATCTCCAACAGACAGTATATAAAAAAATGTAAGCTGCACAGCCCGTGCAAACTCCCTCCCCCAGCCAATGTCATGCATTTGGGGACCGGTACTGCCATGGGTTGTGCTCCCTCAGGTGATACGACAACCCTAAGGACACCCCCAAGCAGTGCCATGGGTGACAAAGGGGACCCAGCGAAGCAGCATGTGGCTTTGCCACAGGCAGTGAATGCTAGCAGATGGGATGTGGATCCATATTTAGTTGGGTGGGAGTATGCAAGCTGGCGTGGCATCAGAAGCAAGGACCTTACAGTACTGGATAAGCAGCCATAGGTGGGAAAAGTCAACATTTACAGTGGTAGAAAAAGCCCTTTTGAGAGTCTGATACAGCCAGTATCAGTTCTGATGATAGATAGGAGAGGGAAAGGCCATATGCTAGAGAGATGGGGGTGGAAATGACATAAACAGCAGCTCAGCGGTACTCCCTTATGTTGCTAGGGTCGAGACTGTTATAGCTGAGGTCATTCCAGTCCAGTTCCTGGACTGCAGGACATTGACTCTCTCCCCAGCCCTGAATCTTAACCCTTCTCCAGGGAGTAGATCCTGCAAAGGGAAGATGCTGGGTTGGGGGATGTTTCTCTTCCCTTGTTTTGACACAGGAGAGAAGGCTTCGCCTAAGAGCAGCCCCCAGTCTTGTTGGTGGACCCTGTTTTCAGGAGACCTTTATTGCAAAGAGAGATGAGGAGAAGGGTGTCCTTTCCTTTTCAGCCTCCTGTCTCCTGGAGTAGGACCCCAGACAAATCCTGTGCAGGGTCCAGGACAAAAACAGAGGAGGCGATGTCTCCTTTGCGGGAAAGGGGGATGCAGCCACTGAGAGCCCTTTGGGGCCCAAATCTGGCCAGTGCCTGCAGTTCTCCCACTGGGACTTCTAGAAAACATTCAGCTTCAACAGGGAAATCAGTGCTCCAGATGGGGGTGTAGAAAAGAGAGGAGAGAGAAAAATGAATTATGGACGGGATGTAATCATGCAATAGTACAGCTTCAGTGTGTGTTTAAATTCTGTGTAAACAGAGCATGGTTTTGCACTCATGGTTAGCAGGGGATGGACTCAGGAAGCTGTGTTAAATTCTTGGCGCTGCTTCTGATTCACTCTGTGGCCTTCAGGAAATGACTTAATTGTGGGGTCCTGAGAGGTGCTGAGCACATGCCAAGGAGCATTTCATCCCTCTGAATCAAAGGGGGGTTTCTGGAGCAGAACAAGAGCTCAGCACCTGAGAGGGTCAGGATGTGCTCACTGAGAAAATACGGTCCCCTTGTCGTTGTAGCTTGTATAAAAACTGAGTTCAAGAATCCAGAATGATGGTATCTCGATCATCTGCAAAGCAAAGAGAATGGTTTGCTGGGGATCTGTGAGGAAGCCAGCTAAAAAGGGCTGTAATTGAATTAAACGATGGACTGGCTTTATTGAAAGAAGGAGGAACGGAACTGCTCAGGCATACGGGCTCACATCATGAAACAAATTACAGGCTGACACATCAGCTAATAGTCTGCGCTTTGGTGCAATAACCAGGAGTAACTCCAAACCTCTGTGGCTGGCTAAGGGGAACTGAGAGTAATGGGGGAAGCTTGTTTCCACTCAAGTCCCTCCTACAACCGCTGACCAGGTCATCTGAACATCAGCTCTGCTTGGGTGGGGGGGACCTGCTAGCGACTGTGCTGTGCCAGTGGGGCAGGTCCCCGAGAGGAGCTACCTTTTTTCCCTAGACGTGAGTGCAGGGACTAAGGGTTTTCTGGCTGGAGGTGAGGCAGGTGCCGATAGCATGGGCAGGACTGAATAAAGATACCTGCCTGTGGCTGGTAAATTGTGTGTGCAATCCAGCTCACACTGAATATTGCCCGGGCAGGAGCGCATTCTCCTCAGAAACAAACAATTTCTTCATATACTTTCACTCAGCTGAAAATGGAGAAGGCTTCTTCCATGCATGGAGGTTACTTCTTCCCACCACGCTGCAGGGGCACACAGTTCCCACCAGCGCTGCCCTGACGTGGCCCCGTGAACCTGGTGCTCCGTGTGTGTGGGGCCCAGGGCAGTGCTTCTCAGGGGACAGGGGAGATGCCGTCGGCCATCCTGCAAAACGCGAGAGCTTTCCATAGTGTAAGGTTCAAGTCTGCTCCTAGAGGGACCATGGGATTCTTCCTGTACTTTCACTGCAACTGGCTGCTTTTTTTTTTTTAATGGTTTTGTTTTGCAGCCTGGGAAGCCACCTACCATATGCACCCAGGTAAATCCCCGCTGGGCAGAATGGCTCTGTGTCACACATGCTGGCAGTCCTGTCGGACAGAGCTGGGCTGCACTGCAGCCTTGAGATGTACACGTGGGCTTGGTAATGTGTGTTTTTTCAGGACAGGACAGTAAATGTCCTCAACCCACCAGATTTCCCTGGCTTTCCCGTGCCAAGCCTCTAAAATCCTTTGTGTTCCTCCTCTGACCCTGTGCCTTCACTTCCCCTGGGTAGCCTGTGCTTAGATATGCACAAGCAATCCAACAGCAAACATGAACGCAAAGCAAATACATATATTCAGCTGTGTGCAGCTCATGCATTCAGAAGATCAACTACATAAACACTGCTATAATAAATGAATTTGTTTCATGACATTGAGTCATCAAGCAATATTTATCTGAAAACCCCAGTCATATTTTTAAGATGTGGTACTAATTTCACGTATATGTGTGTAGATAGACACACACACATGTTGGTAGAAATTCTGCGTTCATATTAAAGAGGCATAATAAACTGCTTGCTATGTAAAACCAGAATGTGTATTCTGGCTGACGAGAAGTCTTCCATGTCTGCATGAGCTCTGTGGCTCTGTGATATTCCTGCTTCTCTTTGGTGGGTCTCTGTGGCTTCTTTCTTTTTTCCTATTCACTACCATTACCCTCTGACTTACTTATTGTATTTCTCTATTTTTTTGACATTATCTATTCCGTCTTCACAGGGGCAATGGATGCAAACTGAAACACGAGAGGTTTCAGCTGAATATGAGGAAGAACTTCTTCACTCTGAGGGTGGCAGAGCACTGGAACAGGCTGCCCAGGGAGGTTGTAGAGTCTCCTTCTCTGGAGATATTCAAAGCCCGCCTGGATGAAGTCCTGTGTAGCATGCTCTAGGTGAGCCTGCTTTAGCAGGGGGGTTGGACTAGATGATCTCCTGAGGTCCCTTCCAACCCTTACGATTCTGTGATTCTGCGATTCTGTGATTCACAGTGTCCTGGTGATAGCATGTTTTGAGAAAGTGACCCCACCATATGCTGCCTAAATTGTTCCATTTTACTGGTTTTTTAACCAAAGAGGTTTGAAAGCATTCATTTGCCATTTTTTGCTATTGAGCTGTGATGTTCCAGGAGCTCCAGAAAGAGACGTCTCTTACAACTGTGCTAGAACTGCTGTCATTGAATTAAATTGAGTTAGGCTGATGCAAATGAGAGCAAAATTTGGCCCCATCTCTTCTACATAATCTAATTCCTAAATCAGGAAAAACAGTCACTAAGAAATGACACCCAGTATTTTATTTTTGTGGAAATTTGGTTTTTTCACTTTTAAAAAATACTCAAGCTAATAATGCAGCCTAGCATGCTGAAAAAGTTGGTTTCATCTAGGACGATGTTTGAGACTTTTTTTGGTTACTTTTTAAGATAAGAATGTTTATAAGTATTAAATTAGGTTTATTTATTGGAAAAAAGGAGACTGAGGATAAGTGGTCCTCAACACTGTGGCTTTTAGAGAAGATAATTAAAAGTGAGCAAAAAAGAGACAGCAGATGTAGTGCTTAAGCACTAAAGAACATCACAGTGCCTTAAAGAGAGGAAGAGCAACCTGTTTTGCCTAAGTTACCTGAACAGCTCCAAATCTACTGGCCTTGAGGAAGCCACTTCTATGGGACAGAAATGTCCACACATGTGAAATTGCTCTAGGAACCAAGGGACATGTTAGTGGACTGATCAATAAACTGATTTACAGCAGTGGACAAGCAAGGGCTGTTGCAGGCAATGTTTCGAACACTGTTGCCTGGGAAGAAGGAACTCTCTTAAAAATCACAGGCCATCTGTAGTTTAAAAAAAATAACCACAGATGGAGATGGTTTTAAAATGGCTCGCTGAGAGTGGTGGTATCCAGGTGTTTCCTCCTGTGGTTGTTCTTGCACAAATGCGTGCCAGCTCGTGCAATCCCTTATGGCACAGTCTTGCTGGTTGTGTGTGATCAGGTGCAGGTGAATAAAATAAAGTAAAGCACTTTGGCCAAAATTTTCAAGCCTACACATATACGTTGGATATGAACAGCCTGGTTTTTCAGAAGCTGCTCAATATTTCCAACTCTTCTCGACATAAATGGAGCTGCTGCAGTTTTCTTTGGCTGCTGCAGAATGAGCTCAGCCCATCTGCGGACAAGGCCAATCATTCAGGCACCTCATACTGACCAAGCTACCTGGTTACAGAAGACCAAGCATGGACCTCTGTGGTCTTACTGTTTATCGAATGCCACGAACAAGATGACAACCAACACATCAAAGTTAGGAGGTTTTTTGGGGAATGAACATTTGAAGTAGTTAGATTGTCACACATCACCAAATGTCCTCAGGCAGGGGAAGAGCTCTACTAACTTTAAAAAGGGGCTTAGAAATTGCACTTTAAACTATTTGCTATGCAAGGGATATATTCCTTACCCTTTTGAAGCAAAGGGTAGATTTAGGATCTCTGCCTTTGGATTCTAGATGATTCTACTAAAAGGAAAGTTTCAGTTTTGTAATATCAACATATGACTATTTGCATTTCTCTCCAAAGACAAGATCCTCTTGAAAGTGCTCATCTTACTGGAAATTATACTTTATGAAGTGTCAAACCTGCAAGTGAAATTATTTATGAATAATTTATGTTTATAACACAAGAATGTGTTAAACTTCACAGATTCTGGAGGATATTTTCATATAAAAAGTACATGGTGTATCTTAATAAATCCATCACATCCCAGCACCTCCGCAATTTACCTTTGATAATATTATTGCAATACATTTATTTCAATGCAAAATTGAAATGGAAGGGCTGGCTCATTTCCTGATGTCATGTGATGATATCCACTGGTCCATTTAAATTACAATAATCTGGTTTTGGATTTATTAGCTAAGTTCCTGTGCACTTAGGAACAAAATTGTTGAAAATATGTAAAATTGATCAGCTTGTAAAATGTGGAAAGGGCCACAGAAATGTTCTGGGTTATGTCACTGGCGTATAAGGGTTGGTTTATTTTAAAACAGTCTTTAACAAATAATGCCCATCTGGAGTAGGAAGATCATTCTGCCCTTGATCTTGGAAACCCTTCCACACTTAATTCAGCAGCATGAACAAAGTTGCACTATACAAGGGGACTGAATCAGGGACCTGTGTATATCACAGAAAGGGCATGGAGGACATTAAAAAAAAAAGGAAGGAAGCATTTCGATTAGAGGTTTGATAGCATAGAAAGTGTTACTTTAAAAAAAATTGATGCTCTGTTGGTGTTGAGAGGTGAAGAGACAGAAACTGAGGCTCTGAAGTAGAAACGTACAGAACTTGGCAAGCGCCACAACCAAGGCGCAGTCACTTGTTGACCCTGACTAAGCCAGAGTTCCCGTGAGGTCTGAGATATTTCTTATTAGCGCATCCATGAGGCCCCTCATGCAAGGAAAATTTATTTTCAAGCACTCAAGATATATGCAGAACATACGCCTCATTTTGTTGCTCCATCTCTGCACAGAAAGTAATCATTAAAATCCTTTCTGATATAATTAGTACTCTCTCAAATTTTCCAGGAGCTCTCATTGCTCTTAAGCACCCCGAGTAATTACTGTGCTGGTGACTTGCCATGCCCATGAGCTCACCTTGAAATCAAATTATTAATAGTGGGACTGACGCTCATTTGAGGCAGTCTTTAGAAAACTGTGAGCTTCAAAAGCTACTGATAAAAGAAAACCTACATGCATCGGCCTGCCTTCTTGCAGTAACCAGATTATCGGCTACAAAAAAGATTTGTTGCTGCTGATCATGCGTGAGGAGGAACCGTACAGAAACTGCAGTAGCTGCGTGGAACCCAGGAGAGCCTGCAGAGATGAAGACTATGGACATAACAGGAAAATCGTTAACATTACCGCTGGGTGCCTTCCTCTGACTAAGCCCTCTCACTTGTGCTGAGTAAGAAGTGTGATCTTAATTTGCAACCACCTCTTACCACCTGAATTGCCTTAAAGGGCAGTTTCAGCTTCTCAGCCAGGCAGTATGGAAATACAAATCTTTTTCTGGGAAGACCATTGCATCTAGGGAAGTGTCTGCACAGCAGCACGTAAGATTTCCCAGACTCGGTCATGCTGGGCAGTGCCACAAGTTGAGCAGAGGCTGGTCACTAATCCCAGAAGCTAAAGGCCCAAATATTTGGATGCTTAATGACAGCTAAGAAAAAAAATGTTTGGCCAAATGCAATGGGACAAGCCTCTACATCTGTAAGCAACCCTGTAGGGTCTTTAGTGAGCTCAGAGGCGTCAGGTACTTGGTTCCCTTGGGCCATCTCTGGACTGTCTCTGTGTGGGGCAACCTGGAGAAGCCACTTTGCTGGTCCTGGAAAGATGGAAGGCAGAAACACTCTTGTGGAAAACCTCAAATATTCAAATGCATCTGGAGGCAGAAGGTTGATACAAGCCTGCATCAGTGTGATCTTATTTGCCAGTAGCACAGACCTGTTTCAGTGCTCAATTTAACAATTTGTTTCTTAACTGAATCTCTAGAGATTTAAGACACTTTGCTTTCTGGTTCATAAATGCATGATGCCTACTTTATCAAGCAAAATATTAGCCAGAAACTAATGGGCCTGATTTACCTCATTTGGGAATCAGAAACACTTGGGGACGTATGATGGGTTACAAACACATCTCTTAAGGGCCTATTAAAATTGATTTCAGAGTTTAAGTACTGAATAGACCTGGGCAAATAATCAGGGCAGATTTTCCGCAGAATTAATAAAACAAACAGCCTTTGGCAACTGGATCACTGAACAAGAAGCATTAATTGGAAACCTACCATTAAACATGATTGTTAGTATGCTGTCTGCCCAGCGTCAGAGGAGCAAAGATAACTTCTGGGAAGACCTCTAAATTCTGGAGGTAAAATGAAAAAAAGCAGGCCAAAACCATGGACAAAACCATACAGGCCACCTGCCAACAACACTTGCAGATCACCCAAAGAACCAAAGCTAGAAATATCCTGGCAGTCAGGGAGAAAACTGGAGCTGATGCCAATTTTCCTCAGTATTTATCAAGAATATTATAACATTGTAAGAGGAAAAAATCCAGTCGAATGAGTGACACCTTTTTTTTTACTTCTTTCTTCCCCTGAAATATCTGCCAGGGAAGTGTCAGCTGAGACATCTGGGAACTTCTGAAGGACAAACCGTGCAAAAAGTTTAGCCACAATCCATGAAAGCTAGAAAAATCCTGGCTTGAGCGATATCAAAACCCCAGCAAATGAAGCTGTACCTGAAGCAACAGGCTCCAGCTAGCTGGACCTTTTATTTCAGGCTTGGATGACCAAAACCCAAAACCCTCTGAGAGGCAGAGAGAGACGGAAGTATTTTCATAAAATGCTGTTCCCTTGGCATCAAAAATGCCTTTGGAGGGGCTGGGAGGTCCTGCACAGCCAGACAACAGCCGGCGCTGTTGGTAAGAGTGAAAACAGCCTTCTGTGACCTGACATGTGTTTTATTTCTGGTGAGGGGATGAAAGCACTTGTGATGTGCTATGACATTTCTGTCAGTCCTCAAAATGCACTTGACGTTCCCGCTGAGAACATCACGTTTGTGCCTTGCAGGGGGGCGGGAGGGTCCGTCCCCTCCTCTCCATGCAACCCCCGCAGCAGAGCTGCAGCAGCGTCGCATCCTTCGGGGGTCCCTGGTGGGTGCCAGGGGCTGGGGTGGCACAGGGTAGCAAATTCTGCTGTTCCTCAGCGTCAGGTCCCCTTCACCTGAAGAGCGAAGGGATGGGATACAGCCTTCGTGTGACAGAAATTCAGTATGCTTGAGAACCCCTTGCAGCTTTTTCTAATCTGAGTGAGAAAACCTCGTTACAGCAGTGATTTTGCAATCCCACGAGAGCCAAAAGTGCATTGACAGAGGCCCAACCTGCCCAGCACCGGCGCTCCAGCAGAGAGTATGGGAAACAGCGCAAGTGGTGAAAAGTGAGCGAAAAGCTTACGCTCCTTTTGATTCCAGTAATCCCTTCTCCAGTATTGTTCAAAGCCCAGAGAGACACTGTTTTTCCTAGATAGACAGGGTCAGATCCTCGGCTCCTATCAGCTGGCGCCGCTCCACCCACCGCAGTGCAGCTGATGCAGCCATGCTAATTTGCTCTCACCGAGGATTTGACCCGCCGTTTTCTTCTTGACAGCATCCCTTAAAAGATACACGATGTTCTGCAGGGCCAGGCTAATCTGCTTGTGGAGGAGAATCCATTGTTCAGCCCGCCGCCCTTATCGCTCGCTCTCGCCAGAAAAGAAGCCCGGGCTGGATGCTGGTGACAGCCCTCTTCAGGCATGGGGCTTGCTGGGACTGTGAGAAGCCCCACGCTGCAGAAAGCCCCCAGGAAGATGGGAAGCAGCCACGGTTATGAATCACCCTAGAAACAAATGATTCGCTATGGGTAAATTCGTGGAAACGGCATGGTACTGTAAAGTGTGACTAAGGCTATTATCCCAGAGCAATGGGAAGTCTCCCAGCCCCCCGTGCTTTCTTGAGAGTATGTTAATCGTTGCTCTGGGTGTGAATATTCCACGTCTGGAATAAGTCACTTTAACCAAGCAAGTCCATTGCCCTTTCCATGAGAAACTACACCGGTTTGTCTAGAAAAGACTGTTGAAAACTTCCAACAAAACAACACAAAACATTGTTTCTCGTGTTCAAACAGATGTGATTCAGCAATAATAGATGGACTTCAGGGTGGGTGCTTTTTTAATTAAAGGTGTTTCCCTGTTCTGTTTGCTGCAGCAGGGATCAATACGATGAAGACATGCAGCCCTGCAGAGCTCTTAGGCTCTCCTAGCAATGTGTTAGGACAGGAAACGTGAACTCTGCTGCTCTAAAAATCCTTGCTCCATCAACTGTGAAAAATGAAATGATTTCTTGGCTCCTTGTCAAAAAAAAAGTGACAAGATCGGTACTCACTCCATCCCTACCATTATCCAGTAGCTGTTTGGGTACTCGGGCCCTGGGAGTTAGCATAACAACTTAACGCAAACCATTTAGGACCAACCGATAGCAATGTTGCTGATGGAAGTCCCACTTTGTGATGATCCAGTGGTGCTCGGTAGCATTCCCAGATCCCTCTGTGTCCCCTCAGGTTTCACGCGGAAAAAAATTCTCTCCCTGAAGTTGAATCTGATAGTTAGGAACATGGTGGGTGTTTCACTCTCTTCTGAACTGCTTGTGGTGCCATAGGTTTCCCAAACTTTAGTTAATAGGATCATACTGCAGTTTGGTGTCTAAATGATGAAGAAGTCTGATGAGACTTCTGGAGATGGCAAATGAGGCCAGAACTGGACTGCTTCTGAACACGCTGTTTTTTCTGTTCCCGTTTTATGGCCCTGCACTTGAAAGGGCACCTTCGAATGAATCTTTTCATTTGTTTTAAGACCTGAATTGCCCTAATGGGCTGAAAATTTATACAGAGAAGCCAAGATGATAACTTCAGAGGGAAAGGTAATGCATCAGGTTGTTGTGCAGGAAGCAGAGAGGCATGCACAGTTTTTCTTTACAAAGACTACACACCTTTTTTATATAAATAACCTTGAAGCAAGAGCATTATAGCAAGACCTTCACCAATAACTCCTTAAATGCCTATTAGCAGACTGTATATATGATATGAACTACAACAACATTGCTACAATTCTGCTTAGCTATTCCAAAAGAGAATTCAGGCTAGAGCTAACAATTATACTAATGCACTGTGTTGGTTAATTGAAGGAATTTATGGCATAAGATAAATGTCAGAGTTCAAAGCCAAGTGTGTGCGTGTGTGAGAGAGAGAGAGAGAGAGAGAATGTATGCAGGTAGGGTTGTCGTCAGCTGGAGCACTAAATATAAGCCTCTGTGATTTTACATCTGGGAAAATATCCAGAAATCCTTCCTAAGCAATAAATTATATGCTTGTGGGACAGCAATGATATACAAGCAACAAGCAAAGCAGCACCTGTAATGAGCCTGCAACCATCACTGAGACCTGGGAACATTAGTGCCAATTAATCTGGGAGGGAAGAGTAAGAATGTGCCAGTGATGCTAGAAAGTCTCATAACATACCCACCTTGTCTTCCACCTGAATAAGAGCACAGACTATTAATGAGAACACTATTTTTTTTCCCTACCAGCTCCCTGGGAAGTATTTGCTTGTCAAAAATAGTTCACAGGGTCATGGTACAATAATTTTCACTAGTCATTACTGCTTCTGTCAGCTCGGTGACAACAACTACACTGTGAACTTGGAAGTGCATTTACAAAAAAAATGATGAAAGCATGCCTTGATGAATGTTTACTCATCAGTTGCTTGGTATATGCAAAAAATATTATCACCCTTAATTGCCTCTGTGATACTGCACTCTGAGAGGAATATCCCTCAAAGGAAACCCTTGGGAGAAAATGCTACTCTCAGCTTTTATGAGACTAATGTGGCTTGGGCTGAATTGATCAAACTCACATTCCACGGAGTAGCTTGAAGTGCCCATTTAGCATTATTCCCAGTTGGCAGTTTGCTCTGTTTAGTTTATAGATTAGTAAAATTTTTTCCTTGTTTTTGGTTTATCCTGCATTTTAGCCTATATTAATATTCAAATTCACTTGGAACAAACAACTTCTCTTTGATGACAACAGGGAAGTTTCGATAAAACCAAAACGAGGTAAAGGCAAATTCCGGGATTTATTCTTCCATCTGCTATCTGATACATATTGGCTTTCTCATTATAGCTCCTAAAGAGAATGTGGCTGTACAGGCTGGTGTAAAGCGCCACGTGAGACAGTGGCATTGTACTATTTGGTGAAGAAGTCTTTAGTCCAAGGGCTTGGGATCCAAAAAAGCACTTCAATAAGTGCCTAACTTTCAGCAGCAAGAGTAGACTCCAGCCCTGTAGTGCCCTGTGCCTGTGCTGCACTTACAGCTCCCAGGGCAACTGGGCGGATGAGACGAGCACACAACCTCGCTCACAGTCAATAAGATATGTCTTCATGGCAGAGACTGCTTGGCAAACCCCCTTCTTCTAGGTCACCTAGAAGATGCTGTCTGCCCAGCCTCTTCACAAGAGGGCTCTGCTCTCTTAAAGTGCATGCAGAGCTCACCTGATGAGCCTCTGGCACATGAACTTCATGACTTGGATTGCTTGGACAAGCAGGGAGATTGATGCGGGCTCTTCAGCTCACGTGGTGGATGTGTGTCCATGGGGTTACTCTGCTGGCCGGTTCCTGTATGCAATGCACTCCTTGCATGCTGTAGGAGTGGCATGGGGAATACATCTGGTGGTAAAGCCCTTTCGGTATGGAGCAGAGGGCCAGCCTTGGCAACAGCTCCTCACTGAAAGGCTTCTCCAACAATGAGACAGCTCAGGCAGAGCCAGCCCAGCAAGCAGCAAGAGCCCCAGTCCTGCACTCCAAAAATGTGAGGTCCTGGCACCTCCGTGGAGCCTGGGGTGCAGGCAGACGGGAGCTCTGCTTGAGAGATTTCATGGGTAAGGACAGAAGGGACTGTGATCTCAAAACATGGATAAGAAGCTGTACTAGCCTATACTAGGGTCCGTGCATAAGCCTTTTCATAGCACTTATTGTTTTCACTCGTACGCTAGATGAGTCCATTAGACGCTGCGTCAACTACCAGAGGGTATATAATTTAAAGGGCTCCAATGCATATCCTATACCTAGGATACTATTTTATACAGACGACAGCCAGGGAAATAGCTTTTAGTATAAAAAGGTTTTGCTAGAACCCGAGGCATAGGCAGTTAGCTTTCAGTTCACAAATTTCTTCTTATTGAGGGCAGGAGAGTTTGCTTGAGGGTAATCAACAACTTAGGCCAGAAGGGACTAGTCTGGTCTCACACATAACATGGACCAAAGAGTGCTCCTCTCTTGATTCCCGTGCAAAATTCGTTAGCAGCATTTGGTGCTAGAAAAAACAACCAATTATAATGTTAAGCTTTCCAATTGTGGAAAATCCACTACAGCCCTCGTTAATGTTTACTTACCTTCGCTGATAGGCAAAAATGCCTTAGCTAATTTGTAGTCTGAACTCGTCTGACTTCAGCCTGCATCTGCTGAGTCTTATTATACCTTCCTGGTCCAGAAGTGCCCTTATACATGAAACTGCAACATTATCTAGAAAGAAAAAAAGGCACAGGGCTGATATTCCATGGCAAATTAAGGTTCAGGCAGATAATGATGCTGCTGCTTCAGTGAATACCTGTAGCAATGCATGTCACCTTGCAGAACATAGCCAAGAGCTGTATTTTTTGGGGTAATACACGTCAATCTCCCGGGATAAGAATTACCTTCTCTACCCAGACTCTGACGCCAATTACAGTCACTGTCTTTTATGATGTTGAAACTACTAAAAGGGTCAACATATGAAATATTCATGCTGACATTTCCTTATAGCACATCCTTTCCTGGCGCAGCCATTTCCTTAGCAATACTCTGTGCCGCACCGTGCTCCCCCACTGCCCCTCTTCCCCTCAGCCCTGTCAATTCACCCGGCCTCAAGGCTCCTTTGGTCTCTTTCCAGGAGAAAATCTATGATATTTCTTACGCTACTGCTCTGCCTGGATTGCTCTCAGCTCATGCAGTCTGTAACCTGTCTGGGTTTCTAAGCCCATGTGATTCTCTCAGCCAGCCTCTGTCACCCAGCACCAGCCTGACCCCCCTTCTTGGTATGGTTTCATACCTCACTGCATCACATTATCAAAAAAATTCTAGCAATAAGCAGTTTATAGCACATGTTGTACACCAAAGTGAGGTTAAAACCAAAAATCTGTACAGTTTACAGTAAGAGGAATTATCAGAAAGCTTACTTGTGATCACTCTGCAACCTTTCATTGACTGATGGTGTATTTTTAGTGTACATCAACTCACATGTAAGAGCAAAAGGTTAATTTCACATGCAAATGCTTTCATTTAGAGATGCCTAAAGCATTTCCTTGTATGAACATTTTCTTTCAACGAAGTTGAATGGGAAATTCATTTATGTAAATCTTTTCCTGCAAAATCTTTCCCTTTTAATGAATTGGCATTTTCCAACGAATATAACACAGCACAATACAACAGAAATAATTGACAAAGTATCTTCCAATCTGATTATGCCTAATTATGATTAACAATCTCACGCTGCAGGGTTTTTATTTTTTCCTTTGTCTGCTAAACACCATGTGTGCTTCTGGTGATAGATAAATAACAGCATGCCGAATGAGACGTGATTGCCAGTTCATATGGCAGTTCCTCATTTTAAAGTAGTTCATTTCCTAGTGTAACCTTGGGTATCTTACAACGCTGCCCATCACCGCAATATTTTGAGCACTTCCTTTAACATCACAATAAAAGGAGCATTTTCTGAGTGTCTGGAACTTCTCCCTTTTTGAGGTCGAAACTGTGGAAGAGGGTGGCAGAGAAGTTGTTGCTAGTGATGGTTGTTGCCTGCACCACACAGTTCCTCTTCTCTCCTGCTGGATTTGTTGAAGAAGGAGATTTCCACTGCAGAGTTATCTCAAATTCTTCCGAAGATATAGCCGCCACCTTTTTAGTTATATTCACTCAAGCACAGGATTTGGAGGGGCTGTAAATCGGGGCTTGTTTGTCTGGGGAGGGCTACGGATTCAGACCTGGCTTTTTTTTTTTAAGTTGCTCCTCTTTGATGGCTGTTCTGGACTAGCTCTGACCTGAATGTTTGCGAGGTGATGTCCTGATAGCGAGAAGGGCTAATCTGATGTGTTTAAAAAAGCAGTGCTCAGGCAGCCTGCCCAGCCACAAAGGTCTGCCCTTCCTCCACGCTGTGGCCAAGAGGACAAAACCCACGTTAATCACCAAAAGTGCAGACAAGATGATTGGGGTGACTGGAAAAGTGGGTGCGTGCCACAGTGCCGGGAAACCCGGCTTCCCGTCCCTGCTCGGCCATTAAGCTGGGGGATGCCTGTGAGCAAGCGCCTTGCTGCGCCGCAGCCTGGCTCCCTCGCGCCCTCCCTTAGCCCTCCAGCGCACTGAGATCATCTCCTCCTTGGGGCAGGAGCTGCTTTACATTCTGTATTGCTAGGAAGAGAGTGGCCTGGCTGTGGTAGGGTCTTTGAGGTGCTGCTGAAATAAAAATAATTAAAACCAAAACAGCGGCCTCGAGCATGCAGAAGCAAGGAAGCGCGTTTGTTCAGAACAAGTTGTCTCACAGAGGGATATAGGAGTTGTTTGTATTACCCCCAGGTAAAGCAGCGAGCACTTGCATCCTCTGCGCAGAAAAACAAACTGACCCAAATTCTTTAAAATTCCTTCCATTCAAGTAACCCCAACTGCCAGCAGAGGCACATGCCAGCACCCAAGGAAGCAGCATCAGCAGTGCCTTCTTTCCCAGCTGGTGGGGCAGCCCCAGACCTGTCACTCGCTCCCTTCCCAGCACCATGGGGCTCTTGGCAGGAGAGCCAATGTGCCCTGCTGGGGTAGAGGGGGCTGGCCAGGCTCTCTGGCCAGCAGGCACTGCTGCTGAGCCCTCTGCTAGGGGCTCTGTCCCGTGCCACCGCTCTCATCCAAGCGCCGGGAATGCTGATCTCCAGTTTTCCTCCTTGACTGCCGTGCCTCAGACAAACTTGGAGATAAACTTGGGACCTGAACACATTCTCAGTGAGCTTACTTCATTTAGTTAGCTCTAGGAACACCCAACCAGTCACCTGAGTCGCCTTGCACACATCTGTGCGAGAGCAAAGCCAAATCATATACGTATTATCAGTTATTTTGTATACAGGAGGTAGACTGGAAGACACAGCCAAATGCCCTATCACCAACATAGCAAAGGGAAGCCAAACAGCCGGCATGAGTCATTCCTTATCAAGAAACAGATTTGCTTTCCCCTCCTAGGTACTCACTGCAGTAAAAAGGGAAAGCAGTAGCCTGTGATACTCGCTAGCCCTCTGGTCAAGCATCGGGCTGGTGGCACGTCAGTGGCTTTGGAAACAGTTCCGGGGCTGTCTCCATCACCGCAGAGGCTCCCTCCTCGCTAGGAGCAGAAGTGTGTTAATTAAGCCAGCAAAGCCATGCAAGCTGGGCTGTCAGGCTCTTACAAACTGCCTCGTCTGATCCTCTCAACAAAGGGATCGTCTCAGCACCGTCAGGCTGTAGTCGGTTAACGATGAACAAAGTGCTTGTTTGCGCTCAGAATGCGCTCAGCTCCACAGCTTTGCTTGTTCAGTAAACAGGTTTCCAGGATTTCTGTCTGAATTTGTCCCAGGAATACAAACAAGCGAGGGGCACTTGCAAAGTTTGTAAATTCCCTTGCCATTTCTGGGTTTCATTTCTGTATTAGCTCAGGATTTCAATTAGTGGCAACTCTCAATATTTTCAGATCTCAATATCAGAAACAAGAAACTGAAAACTGGAGAAACTGCTCCTAGAGAATGACCCTAAATGACCTTCCAGCTGACCAAAAATGAACAGGTTTTCCTGTCAAAATCTTCTCCAGTCCTTTCTGGTTTCTCACTACTGATGGTGTAATCAACAGCTCTGTCATTCAAGCTTTTAACTCAGGGACACCTTTGAATCTTCACTTTTGCTTTCTCAGTACATCCAAGAACTCCCTGGAAGCATTCAACACTTATACAGTCTTATAACACAGAAAATTAAAATCCCTTGTGAATTTATTAGATTTGTTGTGAATTTAGTGTATGAATATCAGTGACCCATTGTCCTATGACAGAGAATTTAGTCTTCTTTGTAGCACACATCCCTGAAAGTAATTTTTTAATCAGGTTTATCTTTAAACGGGACTCTTCCTTTACCAGCTTACTAGCATTGTTGGCAGGACCAGAAGGCACTGCACTAGAGACCTGAATCCTTGAAAGGCGGTCGCCTGAGTCCGGTGCCATCCCCAGGCAGCGTGTGACCAGGAATTGGGTAAAAAGTACAGGAATATGGGACTTTGGGTTCAGGAAGGCAGTAGTGCGTGAGCAGCTGCCAGCAACCAGATGTCAAAAGTTGTAAGGCAATAGTTGAAAGCCAGTCATGAAGCAGAACTTGGGAGACATTTGGGTTGACTTTTAATGAAGATTGTGTCTTTGGTACACAAGGGTGGAAAAAGCAGGTGAGCACAAGGCGAAATCTTGGGACCCACTAGCTTGCCAGGATGAGATATCTGGCAATCTGCAGAAAAGGGATCCTACATAAACTGAACTTGTGATGCTGGAACTGTCTTTGCTGTATTGAAACTGTTGAACTGTCGTTTTACTGAAACATTGAACTATCAGAGGCCACTATACATGAATAATACACTAATGCTTGCAAGGAAGAGCTCCAGACAGTGGTATTTCATCTGGCCTTTCCCAAAGAAAAATGCATGGAGAGGTAAGTGGCATCACAGAAATGGCAGGAGGAAATACAGCAGAGAAGCTGTGGTGGTAAAAGTCTGGCTTGCAGATAGAGTAATAGTGACCATGGTAGGGATTTCCAGGGGTAAGAGATACCAAGGAATAAAATGGCATTTTTAAATTGATGTGTGTGAAAGGACTGCCTTGCATCAAGGACAGGAGAGGTCTTCGTTACAGTCGCACAGGCTACACCAGTATCCTAGATAGCTGCATGTGTTGGGACTATACTCTGGTTGGAGGAGAGAATCCCCAAGATATTTGGAGTGGGCAGGAGGACAGTCTGGATGGAAAAAGAGCAGTACTGGCTGAAAAGCTGTGAAACTGAGAAATAGCTAATCTCACCCTTTGGGATGAGAAGGTACTTGAACCCCATGGATCAGGAGTGACTGAAACAGAAGGAAAGGGACAGAGCAGCCAAACCCTGGACCCAGAGACCTCTGTGATTCACACTTGAGAATCAGAGACGCTGCATTAAAATGATGGGCACTAATTGTGGCAAAGAGGGGACAGAGTTCACTATGAGGTGCCTCCTTGGAGGCTCAACAGAAGATCCTCAAATGAGGATAAAGGCAGGAGCGAAGAAGCAGGAGGTGTGAGGAGTCAGGAAAAGTGCCCTGCTGTGCTTCCTATTGTCCAGCTCCCTCTGCAAGATGAAGGAACAACCCTTGAGGGACATTCCTTTTCCCAGAAATAGCCATTCGTCTGAAATTGGAGAATGGGGAATCTAGAAGAACCACAGCCCAGGTGGGAGGAGAAGTGTGAGGCTTCCCAGGTCCAGGGAGAGATGGGGATGGGAGCCCACCCCAACCCAAGCAGGAGGTAGGCTCCAGCTTCTGGCACCAGTTCTATACAGATGAATTGGAGCAAAGCATAAGCTGAGATCAGAGGTTGGCAGGGGAGCACCTCCGTGTGGTAAACATTGTCATATGATCAAGCGCGTCTGAGTCTAGAAAATTCCTGACAGAAGAACTTGCTCTGTACCTTACAGAAATCAGTTTAGAGAGGGGACGAAGCGATCACACTGAAACTGGCCTGCTTTAGGGTACAGATAAAATCGACACTTCTTGTTTCTTTGAGAAGCAGTTTTGCTGGTGGCTCTCCCAAAACTAGTTTGTTATCTCGTACCTTCATTGCTGTCGTAATCAGGTTGTGAAGCTGTTTGCTCTACCTCCATTTCAGTTCCTTAGCGTTAGTCTCTCAAATGTTTTATATACAAGTTCAAAGACTTGACGACGTTAGCAGCACGCAGTTCACATCAAGTATAGTCTTGCTTGGTTTATTGCAACTGATAATGATCTCATTCCAAAGAGTGGAAACACTATTTCTGACTAATCAGGTCACGCGAGATAACTTGCATGCTTCATTCAACATACAATGATTACAGTTAAGCATTACCCCATACAGAAAATACATTCAGCAAACTCATACCATCCTTTTAAATGCCTATAAAAGTGTGTAATGTCCTCATATAGTTGATGCATTGTCATGACCGTGGGGCTCTGAAGGAGAAAGATTCTATTCTTGCAAACTGCTAATTGCCACAATATACCATAGCTGTTGCCATAAGTGATAAATTCCTGAAACTACCTCGCTGGGATTTGGTCTTCTGCATGTTGCACTGTAAAAATGAACAGAATGGCACCATATATATATATATATA
>NW_009259683.1:3922728-3924953 GCF_000687185.1 Egretta garzetta
TATATATATAGTATGTATTAAAAAAACAACTGAAGGGGCCACACTCTATGAATCACATTTTACTTTTCTTATCCAAAAAGAATTGCAGACAGTACTGCACAACACTGCAATACCATGTCAATACTGTCACTGCCACTTGAGTAATATATTTTTGCAGATAAAAAGGAGTCTGTTTAGCAGGGTTTCAACATTTCTGGATGCGCACTGCAAGGATGAATCAAAAGGGCTGAGTCCTTCCAAAGTTCCTAGGTCATTTCCACTATGCTCTGATTCTGTGACTGCTTTAGCTTCTTGATGCCAAAAATTTCACAATTCTTTTAAAACTTTCTGCCAGTCATGTTGTTTGTTCATGTAACTCCAAGCTGATAAAATAAATATTCTTCTTCATTTCTGCACAGAAAGAAAAAAAAAGTTTAAGAGTTGTTTATACTCAAAAAAGGCAGTTGCACTCCACCAGACGTAAACCAGTTGGGTGGAAAGAGAAAAAGTACAGTCAGAAATAGCTGACATACAAAGCAACAGCTTTATCTTTGGGGAGGTGTGTCCAACAACCCATCGCAATTTTAAAACTCGCCATTACATCATTGACTGTTCAAAGCAGCTTGCACTGACTGTCTTGGTTTTGCTCCTCTACTGTGTGGACTTGGGAAAACCAGCCCTGATTCTGGCATGTAGAAAATTCTTTATTGATCCACCAGAAATTGCTGATAAGACACCATGAAGTTGGACATGTAAAAGAGTTTGTTGACTGGGATGGTCTTGTAATGCTTGGCAGGAATGTAATTTCCTACCTGGCTGTGGTAGTAATAAGCTGCATATCAACACTAAATTCTCTTTTTTTTGTTGAAGGGAAATTTTGTTAGAGGGAATACAGTTAGTTTAGAGAGATTCTTTTTTTTTTTTTATATGCTCCCTTTTTCTCACCTGATTTTCCCTTTTTGCAGGTAGACACGCACACAAAAAGCAACATAGGAAGGAAGTATGACAAACCAATTGTGCGATGACAGATTTATATCTTGTTGGTTGTTTGTAATCATGTGGAAGTCATCTTAATGAGAAAACATGTACATCCAGCCACACCTTGCATTTTGCATAATCACACGTTGGAGTTTTTATAAATTTGTGTGCTCATGCTTTTTTTCCCTCTTCATATTGCTTTCCTCAGCATTTGCACCCTGGTGAGGAAATACATGACACTGGTTTCTGGACTCCAGAGGCCCTTTCGGTCTGCGGGTCCCAGCCTACGAGCAGCAGCCCCTCATAGCTGTTCCCTCCGTAGCATCTGCCAGGTCTACACATGTGTTTGTATCTTTGCTGCCAAAATCCCTCCAAGCATTGATCACTCCCATTCCTTAATCATGGTTTGCTGTTCAGGAGTAGTTCATGGGCAGTGTGTTAGCCCTGAAGACCGCTGAATACACACCCAGGGTGAAACTCCACCAGGATGCCAAGCAGCGAGCTGCACCCAGAGAAGGATATTCTGAGGATATTGTCAGAGGATAATTGTACTCTACTTTGTCTCCCAGTAGAAGCCCGTTAGTTCTTTTACCCTGCAGAGAAGTGGTATAATGTAGAACAGATGGGCTTGGTAAAAAGCCTAGGACAATGCTTAAAAACACCAGTGGAGATGGAGGAGAAAAGGCTTTACCACCTTAGAGCTACACCTCTAATTTTCTTCAGGGATTTCTACAGATCTGGTGAGGAAAAGGCAGTGATACCTTCTCCAAGCAGGAACTGCCTGTGAGCCTTCTGTGACCATTTCCATTCAAGGAGACAGGATCAGTGTGAATTTTTCAGGAATAACCTAGTGTACATCCCCAGTTGCTGAATTTTATCGCTTCAGCTGTGCTAAGTATCCAATACTCCACCAAAAAGGGGCATCTTTTTCCATGCAGGTCATAGACCTTAAACTACACTTGAGCATGGAAGCAAAGAGGAGGTGGGTAAGATGCAGCCACTGAAGATTTTTCCCAGTGCCTTAAACTAAGGAGCTGATAAAGTAAAATTGGGATTAGAATACAAGTGCTTTTTCTTTAGAATATCATTAAGTCCTACAGTTCTGGTCCTGCTTAGTTTGACTCTATGTGTTGGTGTTAATCATTAACAAGTTATTCTAATGCTGACTATGAACCAAATATGAATGCATCCTTGTACAAACAAAAAGTTGTAGGCAGTCTCTGTACTACACAGTTTGAAATAGAGGTAGATCAGACATAAATGGGGTA
>NW_009259683.1:3925204-3938327 GCF_000687185.1 Egretta garzetta
GAGGTAAAATGCATAAGCAATGAGGTTCACTGGAATGATGGCAAAAATGAGGATGTTTGCTCCACAGGTGTTCTTCCCCTCTCTTTTGTGAGGGGTTGAATTAAGGAGGAAATCAGATAAGCAGAAAGAAAGTTGTGAAATGAGGAGGACTCTGAATAGAAAAGGTGAAAGAAGGGAAGAGAACAGATCAATGAATGAGTGATATAGAGGTGACGCAATCAGGCAACCAGGGGCAGCCAGCACACCGCAGAGAAAGAGTGATACAAAAGTAAAATGTTTTCTGAGCACCCAGAGAGTTCCTTGCTTTGGCTGCTCTCACCAGCTGGAGTCTCAGGCTGGCTTCTCCTGGCCGTTCTCCTCTAAGACTCAGCCATGAAGGGAGGAGAGGCACCACCCAGGCCTCTCTGCCCTGGAGATTGTGTCTACACATGCTGAGGAAAGGCAGATGGTAGGCAGAGGTGCCTCATTTTGGGGTAAGGGTACATAGACCTATAAAGCAAATAAAACTTTTAATTGGTTTGCTCTACAATGTGCATAAAAGACAGCAAAGTTAAAAATCAGTAAAACCCTACTTCATGTTGCACAAAGGACAGTGGTAACACTATGGCTTTTAAATTAAAAAAAGCATTGGATATTAAGAAGTTGACTAAAATTTCTGTGTTGGAAAGTAGGTAATAGACCTTTGGGGAGGTTAATGGTCTGACCCACAGGCTGGGAGAACAGGCAGCCTGGAAAGCTTTCTAGCTCTATTAGCTCCTCAGCCCCAGGCTACCCATGACTTTGAGTCCAGGGTATCCAGTTAAGCCAAAGAAATAACTTGACCAGTGAGCTGGAGAAGGGAACCAAGAAGCAACCGAGCTGGCTAAACCATGTTTCTGCCTCTTCCTACATTTTTATTTTTGTTTCCTGCTCCTTTTCTCTTCTCCTCATTTTGTATGTGACTCTTGCTTAACGAGTTTAACCTTGCTCTCCAAGATTAAATCTTTTTCCAACAGAGCTGTGAACCCATGAAAAGAAATTATCTAAAAAAAAAAATAGCCTTTGCTTCAGCTGGATTAGCATATATTCTGCAATGGCTGATCTGACTGTGCTATGTCCTTCCTTTCAGCCCTGACATTGCAGGTAAATGCTACATCTTTGAAAATCTGAAATGCTGAGTCTTTGGAAATCTTTGAAATCTCTGGTACCAGCCCAGTAAGGCTGTACAGTTGTGGTGCTCTCCAAAGCTACTTAGTCTTCTTGACAAAGGTTACAGTGTGCAATGTCAACATGGTTCAGAACTCAGCAGCTCAAAGATCCTTTTGCTTCCTGCACTTTCCTTTCCTTTGCCTCTCTTCCAAGTGTTTTATCTCCTCTCCTTGCCAAGATTGAACACCAAAAATTTGAGTGTAGAGCCATTCCCCACACCCAAAATAAATCTTTTACCATCTCCATTACTATAGAAAAATCTATTGCACATCCATTATTGAACAGAAAAAAATCCATAAGGTGGTAAGGAAAAGAGAGGCATTGTTTAAGTGAAAGCTCAGTTCATAGTTCTTCCTTCAGCGACTAACTCCTTTTTTTCCTCCTGTATCTTCACTAAAAGTTTCAAAGGATTTGTAGAGTGGTGGTTGTTGATGATATGACTAAGCAGCTCTCCCCAGCCCAACTGGAGAGCAACACGTCCAAAGCATACACAAGTCATGCTGTCAGGCAGCCATCTGGACTGCACTACCACCATGACACCTGAGAAACACCCCCAAATCCAGACTATCTGCATCATATCCTGATGTCTGGCAAGTCTGCCCACGAGAGAGGGGAGCCTGCAAGTGTTTCAGGCATTCACCACCATCCTTTTGTTGGATCTTGGGGCCTGGTGCCAAGATTTGTGCTATCTTCTGCTGGCATGGACCAACATTTGAAGCCAACCCTTGATATTTAATTAAGAACAGTATTTGGAGCATCTGTTTGCAAAAGCAGTCAGAGAATATTAGGATACCAAATAATGAGCACTTTGCAGCATGTTGTGAGGCCATGCATTTTATTATTTAGAGCTTTCTTGGAAGTAAATTCCTTCCAAATATGCACAGGGTGAATTAGAAAAAGAGTCTAAACCTTCTTTCTTCTTCTGACCCCCAACACAGTAATGACTGTATGGAAACCACACTGCAGAATCGCACAAAGAAAATGTCTTGTAGGCCATATGATAAACTTAAAATTAGAGCACTAGTTTAGCTAAAGAATTGGCTTAGGAAGTCAAATCACTTAAGCTGAACAGAAAAGAGTTGAAGGAAGAATGCCAGGGTAGTAAGAAACAAAAAGCTTAGTTTGAATTATCCTCCCTTATTCATTATCATAGCTTTGATTTGGTGCTTTTTTCTTCTGAAAAGTGGATGATTTTGCTTTAAGCTACAAGAACATAATTACTAAAGTAACCAGTGAATATAATATGTTTTACATCTAGGCAAAGATATTGAAGTCCTATAGAAATGAAATGAGAGTTATTTCAAAGTACAGGACATTAACCTTACACTACTGTCGAATAATAGAAATGGCCTCATCTAGATTTTGTTTCTGATTGTAGCTTCTGGTGGAATTGTCATTAACCCAAGAACCAGAAAATGCTGGTTAGTAACAAAATAAGCCCTGCTTCCTTCCTCAAGGTAATGCACTTTGACATCTAACTTTGGTCCTTATGCTTCTCCTTTGCGAAATTTTGATGGGGACCTTTTTCTTGTGCTGCAATGCATAACAGAATTGAATAGCTGGTGAATAAGGCAAGAAAAATCTCAGAGATGAGCTGTAAAAACATTAAGTGCTTCCAGACAGGTCTTCCAAGAGGAGGGTGTGATGATAAACATGAGATGCAGTAACAACCTTATTAATGACAGACGATGGGAATTTAATGGAATTTAATGGACTTCATAGCGCACTTTATCAGATGTTCCTATGTTCCGAGACGAGGTCTTCCACAGGGCTAAGAGCTCTTTCAACATGCTGAGGGAAAAACAATCTGCAAATACCAACCACTTGCAGAAAAGAGTGCTGGTGAGGCGCAGAATCAAAAAATGCAGAAAGACAGGATATAATGACCCCAGCGGCCTGGGTAGGTAGGAGCGGGGAGGGGTAGAGAGTATCCAAACACAGTTCACACCAAGGGACAGAGTGGAAATGGTGGGCCAGACCTCTCGGGAAGGACAATCCAGGAAGACACCCTCGGGCACAGGGCTATGGGTATGGGGCTGGGCAGTTTTGGGGAATGTTGAGAAGGGCTCTTCCTGCATCGGTGCCTGTTCCCTACCAGCAGTGCACACAGCAAGAGCGGGGGACTGCCCAGGCGGCTGTATTGCATCCTCAGCCTCTCCCGGTGGGCAGGGGGGGAGGCAGATAAACTATGTCAGTAGCTTTTGTCTCTGTCAATAAATGCCAGGTTGGGATGTGGCATTTAAAGTGCTCTGTAGGAAGGAAGATGAGAGACCTTTATTTCCGATCATATGGAAATGCACACAGCGGTTTTCTTACTTAAACTGGCATATATTCAGGAAGGTGGAGGCATAGGAAACTGAACTCCTGTAAAGAGTGGCAGAGGACTTTTCTTCAAGGAGAACACACAAAGATGAGAGTTCAGGTGAAGTAGCTTAGTCTTGGAGTCCAGAGGAGTATCAGCAGCATGTAGGGCAATTCTTCCTAGGACCAGATTTCATCTCAGGTTCTTGCCTTCCTATGGCTGAAGGACCAAAGAAAGCCCCAGATCAGTATGTGCACATGTAGGCATTCCCTTTCGTATGCCACCGGTTTATATTCATGCCTTGATGCTGAGGAAACATTCCCTTGCACATAAGGCACTGTTTTCCAAAATAACATAGATATTGGGAATATAACTTCATGCTCCTATCTCCTCTAGCTGGCTTGAAAGTTGTGTTCGCTGTCAAGGTTAAACTGGGTTTTTTTAAGCAAATTGTCATCTGTGCTTCTAAAAATTAGCTTCATTGTGACGCAATGTCAGTATTAGGCCTATTTATTACTATTCAAGTTATTTACTTACCATTCATATTTTACTTACATGGGCTATTAAACTATATCCGTTATTTAACTTGTTTCTAATTGGTTTAATTTTACAACGTGACTAGCATAATAGCATGTTATTGTGAAATAATGGAGAAAAGTTCATTCATTATTTAAAGGTTTATAAAAATGCTTCTCTTAATGTTATCTTAAGAAAAAAATAATAAACCCTATTTTTTTTTCTGGCATAAGCTAGCCTCTCAGTGACACTTTAGGCCACAGAAATGAAGCTACTGCTGAGCATCTAGCCTCTAACCTTCAAAACATTGAAATAAAACAGATGCTTTCTACTAGCAGGGCTCTTGGTAACTTACAAACTACTTGAGTTAGACCACAGCACTGTGTTACAACTCAGAAACAAATGATAATAAAATGATGGCTGCAGTGCTCCACTCCTCAGAGAACTTCTATCCAAATGTGCTTGTGTATCCCATGAATAAAATGGCTTTGGTATGGGAACTAATGTTGTTGGTCAAAATAATTACAGAAAGGCTTTCCAGCATGATGAATCTCAGAATCACAGCAATGAGGGCTGGAAGGGTGTCTGAGAGCTCATCTAGTCCATCCTTTTGCCTTGTGGCAGAGCCAGCCAGACCTGTCCCACATCTGGCAGATGTTTACTAAGGCCACTGTCTGGTGGTCAGTGCATAGCCCCTCCAGGCCTCCTGGTCCTGTCTTCAACGTCTTCAACTTGTTAAACATTTTGTCTTCTAATACCTAACCTAAATCTTCCTTGAAGCCCTTTAGGTCTCATCCTCTCCATTGGGGATATTCCAATAGATAGTAGTTCATTCCATTTCTCTCACCATCTATGTATTTCAAGAGGTATCACATTCCCCCTCTAGTTTTTCTCCTTGCTTGATAACTCCAATTCTTTTAACCTGTGTTTATAAAGCACAGTGTCTGCCAACATAGCATTGCTCTCACCCTGACTTTCTCCCCCAGATCCATACTCTTCTTGGCCTGTGCTCATGACACTCAAGAGCAATGTTTGAATTTTCACAGCTTTATGACTTTGTTGATTTCTACTCAGCTTGTGATATATTTTAATTGGAAATGGTGCGTGTTAATTAGGTGATTGCAATTATTAGAATAAAACTTGGATGGGTAAACAGTGGAATACAAGTGATTATACACAACAGACTTCTATTTTTGGTTGGCTTTCTAGTAGGACCTACCACTCTTTGTCCAGTTTTTACTATTTACACAGAAAGAATTAGGTCTTACTTCAATACTTGAATTTCTGGAACTTCTAATGCCTGCAAATTTTTTTCTGTGTTCTTTTATCAGGGTAGATAGTGCCATTGTGATGAGTTGACCCTGGGTGGACGCCAGGTACCCACCAAAGCTGCTCTATCGCTCCCTTCCTCAGCTGGACAGGGGAGTGAAAATGTAACAAAAAGTTCGTGGGTTGAGATAAGGATGGAGAGAGATCAGTCAGCAGTTACCATCACAGGCAAATCAGACTCAACTGGGGGAAATCCGTTTAATTTATTACCAATCAAATCAGAGTAGGATAATGAGAAATAAAAACAAATCTTAAAAACACCTTCTCCCCAACCCTCCCTTCTTCCTGAGCTTAACTTCACTCCCGATTTCTCTACCTCCTCCCTGCCAGAGGGGCAGGGGGATGGGGAATGGGGGCTGGGGTCAGTTCATCACACGTTGTCCCTGATGCTCCTTCCTCCTCAGGGGGAGGACTCCTCACACTCCTCCCTGCTGCAGCATGGTGTCCCCCCACAGGAGACAGTCCTCCACAAACTGCTCCAACATGGGTCCTTCTTCACATGGGTCCCTTGTGGACCGTGGGCCTCCGTGCCGGGGGGCAGCCTGACCCACCATGGGCTGCACCAGGGGCTGCAGGGGAATCTCTGCTCTGACACCTGGAGCACCTCCTGCCCCTCCTCCTGCGCTGACCTTGGTGGCTGCAGGGCTGCTTCTCTGACATATCCTCACTTCTCTCTTCAGCTGCAAATGCCCCGTTTTGTTTGTGGGGTTTTTTTCCTTTTCTTAAATATATTATCACAGAGGCTTTACCACTTCTGCTTGGCCTTGGCCAGTGGTGGGTCCTTCTCAGAGCTGGCTGGCATTGGCTCTATCGAGCATTGGGGAAGCTTCTGGCAGCTTCTCACAGAAGCCACCTCATAGTCCCCCACAACCAAAACCTTTCCATGCAAACCCAATACAGCCATCATCTAAGTGAAGTATCCCAATGAGGGTCTGCTGTAATAGATCTGAATTTATTACTCTTACAAAGTCAAGAAAAAATCTCTCCAATTTGTAAAAACTGAGATGAGAAGAAAGATATTCAAGATAAAGTAGCCTGTAATATACGTGCTTAAAAGAGATCCCCCATGTGTATTTTGTTGTATTGCACCTCACTGGAAGTGTTTAGGGTAAGAGAAAAGGGGACAATTTTTTTCAGTGGATGTCTAAACATAAAATGTGTTTGGGTTCTTATGTTAAAGGAATCAAAATCTTTGTAACTTCTGCTTAAATATCGTAAAGAATCTGGACCCTAGTAGGATTTTCCAAGTGCTGAGCTGCCTAATTTCATGAGAATCAAGAGGATTTGGGTAGCTAAATACTTAGGCATTTTGGAAAGCCTTTTTAGCACCTGTCAGTAGTCGGGGCAGATATCCAACGCTATTCTTTGAGCAGTTAGACTGTTTTGATTCTGCTCAGTGAGATGGAGGGGCAAAGCATCGAAAGACTTTTCTTATTCATTTCTTATGCCTTGAAGGAACGTTTGGCCCGGTGCTGCCTTTTTTGCAGAACCCAGCAATACACTGTATCTTACTTGGCAGATTCCAGAGAATTACTAAAAAATTCATAACTCAGAAACACAAAAATATAAACAGTAACGCTGGATGCTGCAATATGTATGAAAATACTTGATGCCAATTCTAAATGTACAATGCTAATTACCATAACTAGATTTATAGACGCTAAAATGACATTTGTGTCTTACTTTCAACATGGGAAAATGAAACAACGAGAGGCAAAAACATCTCGCAGCAGAAAACAAACTCCGTGTTGAAATCGGTCAGTAGTACTTTCAACAGTCACTTGCTTAATTATTTCTTGCTTTCCTTGTGCCGCTGCCAAGAACAAAGGTCATATTTAATGACTGCCTAAATCATTTGCAATATTTTTTAGACTTGCCCTAGAGGTAGCTGCTGTAGATCCTTTTGTACTTGGTAGGAAAGTCTCACAAGGATTATCCTGTTAAAGAAACATTGCCTTTATTTATCCTTCTAAACTGATTTGAATCCCTTCACATCCTCCAAAACCCATACTTTTTTTTTCTGTTTTCCATCAGATACTATAGTGACAGCTCCAACAAAGCAACACTGGTTGTTTCAAGATTATAGAGCACTCAGGACACTCACATCAGCTTTGAAGTAAATTAGTGGAGCCACAAGCACTTCCCTCTGCCAAACACAAAAGAACATATGTCATCATAGCATCATAGTAATGACATGCAGCCTTAAACAAGAGTCAGAGACAATAGCCCAAACCTGAGGACCTAATTCTCCTTCGTCTCGTACCTCAAGTAGAAAATGTCATGACTCCATCAGTTGGAAGTAGTGTTTTACCACCACTGTTCTAGAAAGTGAAATCAAATACAACCTCATTTTTTTAATGACAGGGCACTCCTGGTGTTTGCATTCACTTCTCTTCTTGCCTCGCTAAGGGCCAGTAGCTGGGCAGTGAGCAACAGGAAAGTATGTTACAGCGAAGCACTTCATGATGAGGTGGAAATGGAAGAAAGACTGGAGGAAAATGCAAGATTAATTACATAATACTGGAGACAGCCTGAGACAGACTGCTGGGTGTCTGCCATCAGGCCCAAAACTGGGGCACGTATGAAGAGTATGCCATGTCAAGAAGGGCTGGCAGTAGAAAGCGTTGGCTCAAAATAATGAACTTAATCTGACGGACCTAGGTCCTATTACAGGAGTGACCTTGTACTTCCCGTATTTTTGAAAACTTCTCAGTAGGACACAGGGTGATCACGGAGGTGACGCCTACACTGGCATTACACCGACACCAAATCGAGGCAGAGTTTCCTTCCGTTCTCTCCTCCCATCGATAGAGGTGTTGCTGCCCCACAGAATAGAATGCGAGTCCCACATTTTTTAATGTTTCTTTGAAAAAGACCCTTGAAAACACAGACTGCTTCAATGTGTCCTGTTTATTAAAATACAGGTTTTAATGTTAGCGCGTGATGGTTGCTTTTCAACGCAGCCGAAGTCTGCTCTTGATGTCATTTAAGCCCATAGCATCACAGCATCTTGGGGTAACCCAAGGGGGAAGGGACCTCAGGAGGGCTCCTGTCCAACCTCCTCACGAAGCAGGGTCATCTATGAGAGCAGCCCAGAGTGCTCAGGGCTTTCTCCAGACAGGTCTTGAAAACCTCCAAGGGCACATGCTGCACAACACCTCTGGGCAGCCTCTTCCCATGCTCAATCGCCCTCGTGATGTTTCCTTACACCCAGTCAGAGCATTTCCTCTTTCAAGCTGCATCTGTTTTCTCACGTGCTCTTGTCATGCACCGCTGTGAAAACCCTGCTTTCTGTTTTCTCAAAGACCTCCTTATAGGCACTGGAATTGAAAACGTGCAGAAGCGGGATTAGTTCCTAAATAGGCTACATTTTAGGCAAAGCAAGATCCAACCTTTGTCTCCGTGTCCTTCCCATTTCCTTTCCTCTTCACCAAGTCCTGACCGAGCGTTACCTCCCTATCCTTTCCCGGCACGCTGATCCAGCAAGGTCTGTAAGCACAGGTTCGGCTGCAGGCATGTGTGTGTAGAGGACTGCTGACTTTAGAAAAACTTTGAGCCAGTGTCGGATGCATAAGCAGTCTCTCAGAAACATGAGGGGCTGAAACGTCACTTGATTTCATAGACATCTTCAGCATCACTCTTGGTTTAGAGCCGGAATTATCCATCCATCATCTCTCAGTCACAGAAGCTGGAACCTAAACTCGCTTTTGTGTTTTAAATGAAAGCCGATATTCTGAAATCATTCCTTGGCCCAGGAGTATGTGCTGGTAACACATTAACCAACGTGAGAACTGGTAACAGTGCATCTATACCTAGGCGCCTGCTTTCAGACCTTGCGAGACAGAGGGAAGAGAGAACAGCGAAGCCGTGCATATGCTCCCCGCTTCCCCCAGCGGGACCACAAACCGGCAAATCGTTACATGAACCTTAACTCGCTGTATCGAGACATTTCATCGAAATGATATGTGGCAAGCCTGTGATCAGCTACCAACAGATTGTCACCTAAATGTCACCCTTAAAGAGTTATTCAAAATGAAATAAATTTAGCAGAGAATCAAACCGTGCGGTGGCGGAGGAGGGGGGGGAGTTTAGCTTGTAGGCATTTGCTGTCCTACTGGGTCCTGAGCCTCATTTCGTTTTAACGCAGTGCGTAATGACACTGGTGAAACTCACCCACGTTTTATATCATAGAGCCGCAGCAACTGTTAAAAATCTTTTAATTAGTCATTTGTACTGACAGTAAAAATATCCACAATTACTTTTAATAAGCCCAAACTGGGAGACTGGCTCCTCTTAGGGAACAGGCACACTACCAGATCATGGGAATTAGGAAGAAACTGCTTTCCTTAGCGCCGTCCACATCTGTTCATTATTAATGCATTTGTCATTCCCCAAAAGCATGACAGAAGACCCAAGTGCAAGAGGAAGGCTTGAGTGAGAGACTGGTAGTGTACGCACTTGCAGTTAGCCTGGCACTTCCTAACGCGCATCCGTAAACTCTCCTGGTGTTAAATAGCGTGAATCCTCGATTCAGAATTCAATGTTTTTGCTTATATGGGGCTCTTCTGAAGTTTGTTAATGCTGTTTCCAGCAATGCCCAGTCTTCCAAGGAATGGCTTGCCCATTTCACCTATTTTCTCTTGAGTAGCGTCTTACCAATTTGCAGGTCCTTCTCGCCTGCAGCAGTATACACGTTTCTATTTCAAGGGGAATTATTATCTCAGAAAAAAAAATGTGGTAACACGTGGTGGCAGCAGTGAGTAGCAAGCACAGAATTATGAAATCTATACTCAAGCGTCAAATAGCATAAGGTATGGGCAAATACCATAAAATTGTTGAGTTTCCCACATACCTTTATTCCCTCCTCCCATCTGTGTATTTCTGCATCCTTTGTACGTATCTCTGCAACTCCAGGTATGTCATACGAGGTTTTTCTGAGGGCATTTTATCCAGCGTGCGTATCTCAGCGTTTCCAACGAGCAGTTCAGGTCACACGCAGAAGGAGCATCATCCTCAGGAACACATGAGCAATGTAAAACTTCTTGGTGGTTTGCTGTTACTCCTCCAGCCCAGGTTGCACAAGCAACCTCTCCTACAACATCTAGTGCCAGTTCAGGGCTGAGGGTGGGAAGCTGAAGCCTACAGTGAAATGCAAAGGGAAGGGTCTACCTTGCTTAGATGGGCTGTCATTCCTTGCTCCTCTTCTTCAAATGGAGACATTTCCTTCTGAGCACTCCCTTGGGTACTGACAGCTGTTTGCCCCTTTGCTCTGGAGTCCCAGGCAGTGCTACCCATGGTAGAGAAGGCAGCTCTTTTTTCTAAGCAAATCCTTTTTTAGAGTATTGAGCAGATGGCAAATATAATTAAGTTAAAATAGAGATGTATGTAAGAGAGAAATAGCAATATAGAACCAGTTAAGCAAGTAAGTATGTTTAATATTTTTTAAATGGCGCTTTTTTTTTTTTTGAGAAAAATAAATATTCATTTGCTGAACATTGTCAGAGCTATGTGGTAATGTCAGTGCCTGGAAACGTAATTTTGGAAATTACCGTGTGTTTGGGGCATCTGAGCAGCCTAATGATCAAATATCATAGCATATCTCTGGGCTCCAACTGAAGAAAAGGCATAATAAATGTCAGGACACCTAACAAGATTAGTATTTCTACCTCATTTTGAAACTTGTGAAGATAGATACATTTTCAAATGACAGGCTGTAAATGGCAAGGGTTTAGGAACTGCTTGATGAACAACTCTGCAGCCTGTGGAGTGGGGACAGAGCAGGCGACTCGGGGACCATGAGTGACCCCACACACACACACTTTAGGCTGCCTTTGCTCTTCAGTCAACACCCTGTGAAGTAAGGGAGGAATGAAGCATGGATTTGAAGGCGTGACAGAGAAAAAAGGCTATCCCTACAAAGCTGCCAGCCTTTAACTGCGGTGGTAATTCCAAGCACCCCTTGCCCATTGTGGAATCAGTGTGGTTAGCAAGACGTCCCTTCAAAGGCGGCTGGGAGGGTGGAAAAACATGTTTTATAAGCTAACTAAAAGGTTAATATTTGTATATTTTCACTGATTTTACAAAAAGATTGTGGGCTGCAGTTGTGATGGTCTACAAAGCGATGACAGAATTGAAGGCAGATGCATTTGCAGCAACGGTGATTTCAAAGCTGTTTCCGTGACACTGTAGTATCTGTAACAAGTGTGCATGAAGAATGGATGAAGGGCTGCTGAAACACTGCAGTCCTAGAACCGTAGTGATGCCAGTTGGATTTAATGTGGAAAAAAACTAATGAAGAAGGACTTTCCACCCATGCAAGAAATAATAACCCAGTAATGTGAAGACTGGTCAGTCTTGCATTGCCATTTTCGCTTTTCCTGACTAATCATGTGTGAAAGCTTCTGTTCCTGATGAATCCATATTCCCACCTGTGTCTTCTCATGCTGTATTAATTACTCCCACCACACCCTAAAAGTGTCCTCAGTGGGATTTTGTAGTAGCCTCAATAGTGTTGTTCACATAAGCTGATTTGTAACTTGGCCCACGGTGTATTGCAGAGATGATTATAGCATTTCCAGGCTGTAAAGACATTTCTGTAGGGTTGATGGAGAAACTCTAAAGTCTAAGTACGCACAGGTGTGCATGCCATTTATGCAAAAATACATACTGTCCATCTAATAGGCAAATCTCAATTGAAATTATGGCCTGAGGTGAGGCACTGAGGCCATACGCTACTACTCTGTTGAAATTGAAGTCTTTAGATTAAGTTCCTGTCCTCCTGATTGAGGCATTTAGTTTGGAGCTATGCCTGCAGAAAGTATGTGCAGCTCCTAGTCAAAGGGCATTTTAAGGGCAGGGGGGGAATGTAGGTATTTTAATAGGTAGTCTTTGAAACCCCCACTTTTCGCTTGGGAAGAAGAGTTATCCTGCCCACAGGAACCACGGTGTGAGAGGACTCAAGAGAGGAAAAGAGAAACCATGTGTGAGTGGTCCTGCCTAAACCTAAAGAAAAGCCTCACCAAGGCATGAATGCCCTATTTCTGAAAGAGATCTTATCAGCCCCAAAGAGGAAATGGAGAGAAGATATTAAAGATGTGCCTTTGTTTTTCTCAGGGGCATCTTGAACTTTTGCCAGCCCGCTAGGATTTCCCAGTGCCTTCTCCTTAGGATAGAGCATTGCCTTGGAGGCAAACAAGGAGCAAGGTAGGACAGCAGTGTAGACATTGCTTACATTAGCCTTGCACCTTCTGGAGATGTGAATATAGGAAAAGTGGAAAAGTATCGATAGGAAAATATTCCTAGATTTTCTACAGTTACCTGTCGCTTTCTTGGTCTTCCTAGCAGGCTTAGCTTTTGGGAACATTTGGCATCACCTCCACCATACAGTAAGTTTCAGTACTCTGCGTGGTTGTATGCTCCACAAATTTAGTTGCTGACTGTGACAATAGTTTTACAGTGCTGTTAGAAGATGGCTGGAAACACGGTCCCACTGCGGTTTCATTAGCATAATTGGCATCCGCACTTATATGGATTCAGCATTACTGAAGCTGTTTCAAAGGGACTGATTATGTGCTGTATCCCTTGGAGCAGTATTTCAGGCGGAGATCCCACTGGGATGGAGCAGACTTGAAAAGAAGCCCGAAATTTTACAGTGCTGTGTTAGTATTACTACAAGAAAAGTGTAGTATCTAAAATAAGGTCATCACACACAGACAATTGCCAGCTTAATGGATTTACGCTGTTCTTTCAGATTCATCCTGATCAGTTCTCTGTTATAGCTTCCCTTGA
>NW_009259683.1:3938363-3941489 GCF_000687185.1 Egretta garzetta
CACGCAGAATGTAGTCACTTACTGTGTGATCTTGGAAATAAGGCGTAGCAGCACTCTAACCGCATTGAACTACGTGGATCTGCTAGCAGCAGCTTGCTTAGATTTTTAGTTTTCCTTTTTGAAGCAAATCCCCAAATGCAGCTGAGCAGCCAGCAGGGCAAAACCAACAAGCAAGGTAAAAAGTTATGCACTCGGTTGTCCCCCAGTCTGGGAATGTAGACTAGAACAGCCAAACAGTTTCTGACAATGGCAACAGCTTCTGAGAGCCCCAGCCTGTACTTGGAGATCGCTGGAGTTTCAGGGATGTCCTAACTACCCCCTAACTCCAGCCAAGCCTCTGCTCTGCAGCATAAACCCCTCAGGACTCCACACTTACAGAATCGTAGAATGCTTTGGGTTGGAAGAGACCTTTGGAGGTCATCTAGTCCAACCCCCCTGCAGTGAGCAGGGACACCCTTAACTAGATCAGGTTGCTCAGAGCCCCATCCAACCTGGCCTGGAATGTTTCCAGGGATGGGGCCTCCACCACCTCTCTGGGCAACCTGTTCCAGTGTTTCACCACCCTCATTGTAAAAAATTTCTTCCTTATATCCAGCCTAAATCTGCCCTGTTTTAGTTTAAAACCATTACCTCTTGTCCTGTCACAGCTGGCTCTGCTAAAAAGATTGTCCCCACCTTTCCTATAGGCCCCCTTTAGGTACTGAAAGGCCGCAATCAGGTCTCCCCGCAGCCTTCTCTTCTTCAGGCTGAACAACCCCAACTCTCTCAGCCTGTCCTTATAAGAGAGGTGCTTCAGCCCTTGGATAATTTTTGTGTCCCTCCTCTGGACCCACTCCAACAGGTCCATGTCCTTCTTGTGCTGAGGGCTCCAGAGCTGGACGCAGTACTCCAGGTGAGGTCTCACCAGAGCAGAGCAGAGGGGCAGAATCACCTCCCTCGCCCTGCTGGCCACGCTTCTCTTGATGCAGCCCAGGGTACGGTTGGCCTTCTGGGCTGCCAGCGCACATTGCCGGCTCATGTCCAGCTTTTCGTCCACCAGTACCCCCAAGTCCCTCTCGGTGGTGCTGCTCTCAATCTTTTCTTCCCCCAACCTGTATTGATACAGGGGTTACCCCGACTCAGGTGCAGGACCTTGCACTTGGCCTTGTTGAACCTCATGAGGTTCACACAGGCCCACCTCTCCAGCCTGTCCAGGTCTTTCTTTTTCTTTTTTTTTTCCCTGGATGCACCAAGAAGACTGTGCACTGCTTTAGGGTGATTTTGCACTGGCAGGCTAGTGCAAGGATGCTGAAGAGGGTGGCAGAGCCTGACTTGCACTTTTTTTTCTTATTAGAAGCCATTTCAGTTGTTAGATAAAGGTAGCAAATTGTCATAACATATACACACATTATATACTTACATAAGCGCTATGCAGGTTTAACATCATTATAAGTGTTTGTGTATTATGCAGTAAGGAACAGTGAAATTAGGAAACCCGGCATTTTTACTAGCATTACAGTATGTGTACCTGCAGCTCACCCATGACACCTGACGCTTGCTGAGTTCCCCGGTCCAGCTGGGGACACTGACTGCACACTGACAATTTACCGGGATGAAAGCTAATTCAGCGCTGGCTTTTGCTTCCACAGGTAGAAACCCAGGTGCAGGTTCTGCAGGGCAGACATGACTTCTTCCTGGAGAAAGGGCTACAACACCGGGTCTCTGCCATTAGGGTTATCCGGAATCGTAGGGATCTCTCCCCAAGTGATGGGGCTTAGCAGCTACAGCATCACACCCAGATTTGCCACATGCCTACTGCTAGTGCTACAAATTAAGAGAGACGTGACAGTAATGGAGCGCTACTAGCCTTTCAGCTAGCCCTTTGTCCCTTGCCATCCGCAAGATAATTTATCCCCTCCTGTACCTTGACCGTCCAATTAAATTATTTGAATATGTTGTCAAATTAAGGGCTTTTTTTTTTTTTTTTTAACCCAAAGGGGACTAGAATACTGAACGTAAATGTAAAATGTAATCTCAGAAAAGATCACAGGCTCCCTTAAACTGTCTTTGGGACTCATACTGGAGGAGAAAATTGGTTTCTCCGTTTTCTTTATTAGATTGCTGTGGGAGACAGTGAAGAAAGCAACCCATTTTTCTTTTGATATGTCACAGAGAGTAAGCTATGGGGTACTGTAAAACACTGTTGAATGCATATATATTTTGGGGGGATGATTAGACTTTATAAGGGTATTTAAAACAGCACTAAATATGGCTGTGTGAATGCAAATAGAATACTTCTATTGTTTCTAAATTAAACTGATATAAGAAAGGGGATTTACATTTCTTTTTTTTTCTTTATTTTTGGAAGAAAGGAAAGAAAATCTAAGTTTACGTTACAAAAGGGATAGTGAGGATTTCCTTGTTTACTCTCCAGAGCTTTCCTAAGCCTGATGTTTTGAATCAACGAGTCGAACAGAAGCAGGATAGCTCGGGATCAAAAATGAGGAACTAGATACATATGGAATTGGTGAGGTAATTAATATCACTTTCCTGTATGTTTCAAAGGAAATGTATTGTGTCTTGCACAAAAGTGTTTGTTTTGACGTGAACAATCACCAGCTCTCTCACAGCTTCTTTACATTGTTTCAGTAGGAAGAAAAATCTCAAAGTTTCTCTTTACCGTACTCATTAAAAAGCACATTTACCAAGGACCAAAGGGCTCCAGCTCAAGCAGCGAGCACCCCGAGGCATCCCAGCCTCGCTGACGGGATGTGCTTTCATGCACATGCATTTTGGCAGCCGCCAGAGGAAGCAGTCCCACGGCTCCCACCCCTCTCTCCCAGCCCCGTGCTGTCCTTGACCATTGCTGGTCGGATTATTTCTGTGGCTGTGCAATGAGCTGGCTCAGCGGATGAATCTGAGTTAAGGATCACTCATGAAAAAAAACCAAAACCAAAAACAAAAGCCAAAGAGTCAGCAGAAAGAAAAAAGGTATTTTTCAGCCTGGCTGACCAGGTAGCATCCTTGGTGGGGCATCTGGGGATGCTCACATCCCCAGCAGTGAGGGGTGGCAGCAGTGGGGGGCTGCTTACTCCAGCTCATGTGAAACCACAGCCTCACTGCAAGGCTCCTCTGCCAAGGAACCGG
>NW_009259683.1:3941978-3951360 GCF_000687185.1 Egretta garzetta
GGTAGCTCACTTCTTCCACCCTGGTGTTTCTTGACATGGAAAAGCACCACGCTGGCTCGGGGGAGGTGGATAAAGGGCTTAGGTGATAATGGAAATTAGGGTAGTGCCAACCCCAAGCATTCAGAAATCCTGAGTCAGACCTGCAGAAGTCATGAGGTCTTTAAAAATAAGAAGGATGATACTCTTTTTATTTCCTTGCTGCCATCTTGGACTTTAAGATACACGAGATACTGCATGTACACATTCTTAGACTTTTCAAACACAGGGAGTAGATTCTTTCTTTGATGCAACCATAAACCGAGATTTTCATGCACGATTCCTGGCCACCAGCCCCAGGTGAGCAGGGCGGTCCCTGAGCCGCAGGCACCCGGAGCCGGTGGGTGGGTGAGCTCCCAGGCTGCCCATCCACTGGAGTGCCACACACGCCAGTTTGGGTCACATCCTGCTCTGGACCCTGCCAAGTCGGTCATCCTCGGGAAATACTGCTTCCCCCGACTCTGCTGATTTAATTTCGCAAACCCTCTGAAGAGCAAAACCTTCCATGAACTGTTAAAAGTTTCAGATTACAGATATCTCCTCTTGGCCTTATGGTTGATCAGAGTATGCCCATACATATTCTTTATTATGCTGTTGAAGCTCTTTAACAGAGCCGGAAAATTGGCTATTGGGAGATGGTTCCAGCTCGGCATAGCTAACGGTCCAAGAGAAATCACAAGAATGATTGCATAGGGGAAAATCTGCAGCTCAGCACATGCAGACCTGCCAATATATACACGCAGATCTATATCCTGGACTGAGATATGCAGCTTTTTACTGCCCTAACTGAAGCGCCAACGTTCTTCTTCCCTCCCTTCCTCTCCTGTGTATCTTCACATAGCTCAGCCTCACGCAAGCCTGTTCAAAAGCCTACTAAAAAAACCAAACAAGCACTGATTTCAGGTGGATGAATACTTGATTCTGAGCCAAAATCACTTTGCCTTGCACACTACTTCTGTTTTGCCTCGTGAGTAATTATATGTGCCTGTTAACAACGGGCTAAGCAGCTACGGCCCCATTTAGGCAGGACCTGGCCATGTCAGTGCAGAGGGCCTTGGTGGGTTTCCATGCTGGTGGTACAGTCTCTGCAGCCCTGAAGATGTAAATGCCTGTACCAGATGTCAGGCGAAGGGGTTTGTGTTAGGCCCTCCTGTGGACGAGGAACAAAGTTATTAGCTAGTGAAAGGACTTTTGAGCTAGATTTTATTGCAATTTGTTCGGCACAGAGAGAGGCACAATTCTAGTTGGTCTCTGCAAGTGAAATTATTAACACTCTCTAACACCAGATGCGATCACGCAGTAGAGCTGGTCCATTTTCTGACCAGCCATAGTGCAAGGTCAGCAGCCGGCAGTTCTGGGCAACTGGGGAAGGTGCACCATGGGCTGAGGTACATGCAGCAAACCGGCTGGCTTTCCTCTGCCAAAAAGCTGCCAGGGAGCTGGGGATTCAGGGCTCTCCATGCCCTGTGATGGACATAATTATTTTCGGGAAGTGTTAAAAGCATGGTGAGATTCACTCACCCCGACCTCACTGGTTTATCCCTCTCATGAACATCTCAGACCTCTGAAATAACCCCGGGCAGGTCAGCAGCTCTGACCTTCAGCTGGGCAATGCCGTAGGCATAACCTCCTCCATACAAACCCCCAGCAGGAAGGACCTCCCCAAACCTCATCTGCCACCGTGCAGGCACTCCTGCCCCTTTGCCGCAGGCGTTGGCAGTCATGTAGCCCTGCCCATGGTGGGACGCCCTCAGAAAGCTAATCGAACCATGGCCCCAACCAGTCATCACCACGCCTGTGAGCCCCCAACGCTGGTCAGGATACCCGTTAGCTGACACCAGCCACCACCGCTGCCTCGTCTCCACGTCCTGCACCGCGGTTGCTTCCCTTAGGCTTGCAGGGCGTGATCTCTGGGAGAGAAACGGCCTTTTTGTTCCGTGCTGGCGTGGTGGCTAGTTCTGAAACGGATTCTCTTCAGCTGGAAGTGTGTTGCTCCCGTATTTATAGAAAGTTGCAAAAGAAACTCATGGCGGGAAATCTTAGCTGTAACACTAATGCAGATAATAGCAATAAAATTAAGCCTTCCATTAGAGCAGGCCAAATGCCTGCTCTAAATGACAGCAATAAGGAAATGGATATGTATTTATATGGGTATAACATATAGTCATATGTGGGTGAGTGTGTCTGAGCCGTATTTCAGACGTGAGGAGGATGCTACTTAGCATTGCATCTATGGCAGGTCTAATGGCGATTCTCTTCCAAGATTTGTATTTTGGAGGATGTTCAAATTAAAACCTACTCTGATAACACGAGGTGTTTTAACTTCCACAATATGAATGCATGACATAATTCTTGAAAGCCTAATAAATTAATCTTAGAATATTTTATATAACTGGAAAATCTGCAGTTTAGAAACAAAAATCCACTCTGTGTGCGGCATTTTCAATACAAGTTCATGTTCTGCTTCACTTATTAATGGGCATGTGTGCAAATGCAAAGGCTTTCCCTAAATCAACACTGTATTGCGCAGACCAGTAGCCTGTACAGAACTATTGCCAAATATGTTACATGGAACTTTTCCAGTGTTTCAATTTAATTATGCAATTTCTGTGTACATAAATTTAAATTTAGCAAATTCACCTCATGGCAATGTAGAACTCTACAGTCAGTACTTTAGGGAATATTTGGTGTTAATGTCTTACATAATGTCTTAATTACATTCATCCCAGCGCTGGCTGACCTGGAGGTTATTCTCTCCGCTTTTCCAAGGAAAGTGTCATACTTGGCTATTTAAAAAAGAGAAAGTACGGGCCATGCAGCATGCCCTACAAGTTAAGAAACTCAGGCTCTGGCAGGGAAGGAGGGAGAGCGTGTTCACCGGTACAGATGCTGAACAGAAAACACACCGCCTGCAGCCTGCTCGTGTTCAGGGCTCAATCCTTGCACCTGCTAAAAGAAAACAAACACTGATTTCAGCGCTGTAGTGGCAGACCCAGCTATCAAAGAGCTGAAAAGCCTGATTTCATTTGTTGTGGCGTATGTTCTAGAGGAGGGTGGGGGGAGCAAGTTATCAAATCGTAATTAATAATGAAGTTGTAGATATTTTAATGCATTCTCTCAGTGCATGGCAACTGTCAGGTCCCAAGCAGCTCTAGAATCAGCACTAATGAATAAACTCTGACTTAAAATAACCATATATTAGGTTCTCTAACTGCTGCGACTGACAGGAGTACTAACCCTTACCTGTACGACTCCATTTCTTTTTAGTATTTCATACAAATGGAAATCCTTTAGCATGAGACTGAAGACAACATCATGAAAACAGGAATATGGTTGTCTATTAAGATGCAAAGATAAATGTAAACTGTTTGCATCATTTTCTCTTCTTTGAGTTACAAATTTCTTGCTGTCAGGAAAAACCTTTTCATCTTCCTTGAAATTCATCACTATGGCACTCAGTTGACAAATATATTCAGCACAGTAGTGTATTTCCCAGAGATTCCTGTCTTCTGCCTCAAGCACTTTATTCCTTTAGATGATAAAAGTATTTATCTGAGAAGCGTTTACGTACATGTCTGTGTGGCTGTAGACTGACGTACACCATCAAAGTATTCAAAAAAATCGTACTTCAAGAAAAAAACAGCTTTAAAGATGGATATCCTTTATGGCAGAATCTTTATTCCACTATGGATGTACAGTGATCATCCTTCCACTACGTTTGGATGATGAAATGCTCTCTGTTGTAGCAATTAAGGAGCCTGTAAGTGTATTTTATGAACTTGAAAGTTTTATCTGAGGTTCTCAACGTGTGGCAATGCAGCTGCATTACAACATGTGTATGTGTAACAGGCATTTACATAGAACGGCAGCAGGCAATAAATTATTACTAGGTGAGAATACATATACCTAGTTGCTGCATTTTGGTTTATTTTGCAGTCTTGAGGGGAACAAGAGCTGAGAAATTTGACCAACAACTGCAGCAACTATGGTAGTGGTAGAACAAGCTTCATCTTCATCTCCACCGTTCTTTACAGGACACACTCTCCCCATTTTCATGGCACCTACTCCTGCAGTACCAAGAGTGAAAGGGGAACACGTGAAAGCAGAATCCCAAATTGCCCTCCTTTCTGGGCTCACGTTGCATTTCACGTAGCTGATTTTCAGAGGTCTCATTTCAACCGGAATCTGGCTATTTGAAGAAATGCCTTTTCCTTCACCCTCCTACCTCAGCCCCGGTGACCACTTAAGTGCTTTGTAACCAAATATGTAAACTCTATGCTGGAATCACTTTGCCCACAATTGAAACCAAACCACTCTGAAAGCAAAAACTCAGGATATAGTCAATAAGGCACCTCTAGCTCATCAGGAGAGGAAATTTATGTATGCAGAAATCCTCTAAACGAGAAGCTGGCTGGGATATTAGAATTACATCATCTGTCATCTGAAAAAGTAAGGGGTTCAGGTGGTCAGAAACTTCTCCTTCAGAAGTCAGAACTTTTAGTTTGCTTCTCATGTAAAAACCAGCATGTTCACGTCAACAGTCCCACTACTTCCACTAACTATTCCATTTAATACTTTGCTAGAGCACCGGTGAAATGCATCGCTAACAAAATAACCCTGTGTAGCAGGTCACGTAAAACCTCCTAACAAGCCTTTTATGGTGCATTAAGCTTTCAGCTAGCCAGGATGACTGTCCAAAACTCATTCCATTTTGTGCTTCACTTTGGGTGTTACTCTTTGAAGAACTGGCCGAGCCTGAAAAAATAATTTGCAAGATCACATCCCACTGGAGTTTCCAGTTGGTCAATACCAGCCATTCTGAGGTACAATAAGCACGGCAAAAGGATATTTTGAGGCATTTGTTTATTTATATCAACAAATCCAAACAGAATATGTTGTTAAATAAATAAAATATTAATAAAATATGCTGTTTTCTTTCTATAAAGAAATAGATAACAAAATATTCTATTATATAAACACTAATTCTAGTTGATGTGAGAAAGTATAAGGGTGCTGATATTCACAGTGTTTTAAGGAGGAGTCATCTTGGGATGTATAAATACCAGAAAAATGTTAATTATGTTTTTTCTTTCTCTTTCCTTGTCTCAGTTAAGTTTAAAGGTACAATTTATTCCTTTAATTTTTATTAGATTCATTTTGGCTTTACAGCTATTCAGAATTAATAGTCTTTTATGATCACATTCCCAAAGGTGTACAACTTCTTTTCATTAATATTTGGACAGTTTTGAGACTTATTAAAAAAAGAAATCATAAGAAGATTTGGGATAAAATTCTCCTCTGTGTAAAAGTCAGCCCAGAGCCCAGGGTCCTTTATACCCTTCTTACACCCCTTTTAGACTCTGTCCTAAAAAACTGCTGAAGAAGATAGACTTAATTTTATGGGGAAAAAAAGTTGCATGTTATTTAAACTAGAAGAAACGTGAAGCGAACAAGATTTCTAATATGCAAGTTCAAGTCAAAATTGCTACCTTTGTAAAAGCCACCTTTGTGTTCATTTACTGTATTCTTTAGCAGTAATACTGGCAATTAGGGAGCATAAGGACACACCAGACATCTTGCAAACACCCCACAACATTTTTCCCATCAAAATGCAAGTGATAGAATCCCTTACCATTGTTGCCTCACTCCATATATTCTTAATTTTCTGTTTTCTCTCACTTCTACTTAAATTTTCCTTAGAATGCATGACTGATAGGAACTTAAAGCTGTTTGGTAGGCCCTTGCTGCTTGCTGATTGTGCAAAGGACACACATATTTGCCCTACCCTCCTCTGGATATTAAATTTGTTCTTTGAATAAGGAGGGCAAATGAGTTCTTTCTCCTCCCGTCTGCACCAAACAGGGACAAAATTGGTCAAGCAAGCATCCATAAGCATAATGGTGCTTTAGAAATGCCAATCGATGATATTTGATTGATGATGCCATTATGATACTCAATATGTTCCCATTACAATCAGTAGCTACGAACAGCCAATGATTCAAAATGTAATCTCTGGGACAGAATTACAAAACCTTGACTGTTTTAGATTTTGATGGATAAAATGTGTCACAGCATGTGCAAAAACCTTTATGATGATGCTCCCAGCATACCATTATAAAATGAGCGTGGTTTCCATCGGAAGACTAGCTCCCGAGTAATGCCGATTCAGGGTCATAAAGCTAAATGCATCCCTCCGTAGGAAATTATAACATTCTATTGATTTCAGACACCTTGTATTCTGTGCAAAAATGAAATTAGCTCTGCTTTGATTTAGGAGTACGGGACGGTGTTTGGAGGAGGCAATCAGGTCGCCTGGATTCTATTCCTAGCCACGGCAGTGACTCACGCCATGACCTTGTGTAAGTCTGTTGACCTCTGTGCCTGTTTACTCGTGTAGAAGAATGAAAGAAGAATAACTACCTACTTCGCTGGGGCTGAAACCCTTGGTTAAAATGAGCTAAGCATACAGGCGCTCCTGGCAAACTAAATAAAATATGAGCATGTTTCAGACGAGTTCACAAAAGGCCTCCAGTATGAGGTTTCTATGGTCTCTTCAATGCGATCCCATTATGTATTTCAATGCAGCACATATGGTCCTATCTTTAAAACGCTGGGTAGTGTTACACACTGTGGGATAAGTTACAGCGTGAAGATTTAACATTAACACTGATGGGAGCCGTGCAGTTAAAGCCTATCGCGCTCTGCCGAAAGCCTGCCCTCAGGAGAGCCGCGTTGCTAATAATTTACAAACCATCTTATTTAAAAGGCGGCGTGGAGATTTCTAACTTCTGCGGATATATATTCTGACCATTATCAGAAGTGTGGTGGCTTTCAGTATGTTTGTATGTCAATACTCACAGACTTCTGTGAAACATTCCATTAATGTTCCCGAGGGACACTTGGGAGTTACCTACCTTGTAACACAGCATTTAAAAATAACACAGGTGAAGTTACCCTGAAACACAGGGCAATAAATGAACAAGAAGCACTCGTTTCCTTGAAGCGCTGATACATTTAACTTTGGAAGTTTGGTTTCTATTATTTTTCTACTGCTCTGCAGTCAAATACTGTATTTTGCAGGACACTAGATCAGATAATACTGTTGATGATACCATATTTTTGTTCCAGCTGTAATAACCATTTGGCCTGTTTTACACAGAAAAAAAATAGGAAAATAATTTATATGGTGACTCAAGAAAAAGAATCCATTTGCAACTGATTGGTATCAGGGAAACAACACTCAGAAAATCCCCCACTTCTGCGTTACCCACCTTCACGTACATAAACCACCTCAATAACCACTTGTGCTTAAACTGAAACAGACGGGTATCTCCAGGATCGGTATTGTAACTTCCAGGTTTTACCACTTAAACTTTTTTCATGCTGTATTAACTTATAACTCGCAGAAAAGAAACAATGATCTGGGGTCAGAGTTCAGTTGGCTGGTGACAAATTCAAGCACATATGGTCAAACCAAGAGGCCCGGTCCCTAGCTATAGCCTGAGTAAGGAGCCGGGGAACCAGTGAAATAAGGATGCGCCTTCCCCCGCTGAAACAGCGCTGGCCTCCAAGCTGCAAGAGGCACTAGTGACTCCAGGTGTGATATTTTTACGTATGAAGACTTGGTCTACAAGTCTACAAGACTTCTACAACACAGAAATTACTCCAAATAGAGGGTGAACTGAAAGTAGATGCTTTTCTGAATAACTCCATAAACTGATAAGCTTCACAGGAGGAAGCAGAACTTTATCAGCTCCCAGACATTCTTTTCACTTTGAAAAGGAGCAGTCTAATTTGGGGACAGACAAAGCCAATGCTTCCTGATGTCATTTTCTCCTTCACTGACTGCATTGATAAAATTATCTCTAATTTGCACAACCATCAGCCTCTTTACCACGTTGTTATCCCAGTCCTCAACCACTTTGCATAGTGTCAAAATCTACCTGTTTCGTATTTGCATACAATATGCTTTTATTCACAAACAAAAACAAAACCTTAGGTAGAATGCACAAGTACTAAAATAAAGGACTATTTGAAATTAACTATTTACTTAACGTAATCTGCATTTCTGGACATATATAGATGTCAACGAAACTGATTTATAACGTGTGACAATGTTGAGTTTTTTTTTCCTTTGCCTGGCAAAACCAATTGTAACGGGTTAAAATCAAGCTACATAAACCAGCATACTTCATCAGGCCAGTAGTATTCAAAGATAATGAAAGGCCTGCCTCAGCTGACACCTACAGAAAACCCTTCTGTCCTCCTGTTGCCAGTCATCAAGAGAATATGTACGCTACGCTCCTGCTGGAATCAACAAGCGCATCAACAGGGACAAAATCACACAAACAAGCACCCACACAGAATACACTCAGTTGCTTTATTAAACTTTCTTTCTTCTTAAGGTAATACTAAAGTCTAAGTAGATCTAGCTAGATGTGGAGTGTTAAGAAGTCACAGCCTATTTTGAAGTTACAGGGAAGTCAAGACACTTGAAACATTTGTATTGGTGTTGCCTGTATGCAATTCCATGAAACCTGGTCTCTTCAGTCTGTCACTTTTAGGGGTGGAAATCAAATTTCAGGAGAAAATAACCCTTCCAAATCACAGTTATCATGCTGGGCTGGCTGGCTGAAATGTTATTTTATGGAAGAGCCACTTCATCTCTTTGCATTCTGTACACTGCTTTTTGTTCCTTTCACGAGAGGTTTTTAAAGTCCGATCTAGGAAGATGTTCTTTGTGTGTGATGGACAGAGGCCTACCACCAAGCCTGCACATTACTTCTCAAACTACAGTATGGGAATTATGCAGGTGACAGCTCTGACGATCCTCTTGCCGAAAAAAAGATGAACGCTTAATACATAGTGAAAGAATCTTTCTCTTTTCAGAACTGTCTCCTGTATTCTATTTGCATGTGGCCACTCCATCTCACCCTTTGCCAATTCGTCCAAGCGTCTCTTTGTGCCTTTACCCAGCCTGCTGGCGCTAACCAGCCCGACGCCGTCAGTCCTGGCTGCTGCTGCTCCTCCTTCCACCCACGCCAACCGAGGCTCGCAGCGGTGGGGTCTGCGATGGGCACCTCTGCCAGGAGACCTGAGGGGAGCACAGCGCCACCCCGCACCGACACCAGCGCGGGGCCCGGGTGGCCCCCGCGCTGCAACGCGTCCTCCCCGTTAGCGGAGCTGCAAGCAGAGGAGACCGCAACTCCGTGACACGTTTCTGATGTAGAGGAGAGGTGGGCGCGGGGCGACGCTTCCTCCCCTCGGCAGCGAAGGGGCTGGGAAGGTGCCGGGAGCGGGGGCTGAGCGCTGCCTTTGGCCGAGGGGCGCCGGAGGAACCCCGCCT
>NW_009259683.1:3952581-3955692 GCF_000687185.1 Egretta garzetta
CTCTCCGCCCGGGGCCGGGCCCGCGCTGGGGCAGTGCCGCCCTTCGCTCTCTCACGTGCCCGAGAGCTGCCCGCTCGCCCCTTCGCGCACCACCTTTCCCTTTCAGGCCTTTAAAACCTTTTGTTCGGCTGCTGCCTCTTTCTCCGCCGGGGTCTCGGCGTACCTTCCGCGAGTCCCCGCTCCCCTGCCGAAAAGGACAAGGTTTTTCGTGCCTTCAGTGGTTTGTTGCTTTCAGCACATCACACCCTTCTTTGTTCCCTCGACTCTTTGGTTTCCATCCCGGCTTGTGAAAAATACTTGCCTTCGCTGCTCTGTCCTTTTCTGGTCTCTCCCCTGTCCTACCTATTGTCTCCTGTGCAGTACCAAGATACAAAGGTGGGAGGGTCTGCTCTGCCAGTTTGCCGCCTGTAAAAAGATGCTCGCTAGAAAAATGTATTTTCTCCTGTTTTCATGGGCGTTAGACCAAATTCTCTGTAAAAACTCCTCCACCCTGCTGTTGGTCTCCTCGGTGCTCATCCTTGAGATAACTGTCATGCTTGGAGACCCCACCGCCCCCCTCAAAAAAGCCCCACAGGGAAAAAAAAAAAAACCAAAACCCAACAAACCACCTAGATACTTGGCAGTGGTTGGGCAGCTGGTATCCTGTGTCTGTGTATTGTGCTGATCTGTGTCAGCTCGCAGTTACCTGCTCGTCCTTTCATCAGTCTGCACAGAATTCCTGTCTTCTTGCACTTAGGCTGCATGGTCCCTTGGGACATGGTTCTTAAAAAATGTTAGCAATGTGGGGCTGGGATCTTTACGTCCTGCTGTATTGTATGTAAACTTTGTGACGTCTCGAATTGTTACAGAACTTTGTGTATGAACGAGCAATGGTTGTGGACCTGAAATACTCTTAGTGTCTTGGAGTTAGGTTTCTTTTTAGGCTTCGTTACTGTTCCTCTGTGGGAGGCTCTCCACAGAAATGAACGCGTGTTCATCTCTTCTATTAAATACGCCCTTCTGTTAAAACCAAGAAATATGACTCTTCTGCAAATAAGCATTGTGAAATAACTCGCAAAAAAAACCCCATTGTGATAATGTTAACATGAAAGTACTGTATTTCAGAACTGTTCTCCTGAGAGGCATCCTGCTATTGACTGGTACTGGACTATGTGGGACCACCGGTCTGGCAAAGTAATGCACGTGAGGCTTTCAGCTTCTGTTGTAAAGCAAGTTTAGATCCAGAAGTGTGAGGTGGATTTTTTTTTTTTTTGAGGCTTCATGGATCTGTAAAGGTGCACCGATACACTGGGACTTGAAGTATTCTTTCTCTTAAAAGGGGGTTGGTAGGGGAGGGAGGGGAGTGCTGGTTTTGAAGAGGCTTTTGTAGAGGGAGTGGTTTTTAGCAGCAGCTGTATTTCTGCTGGGTAAGTGTCTGCTGCTTGATAAATCGGTTACTACAAACTCAATTCTGTTGAAATTGCTTTCTTTAAGAATGCCAAAAGTCACGAGGAACCACATTAACGTGAAATATGCCCGTTTTGCTAATTACAGAGCATTCTTCCAGGTCAGTGTTCTTGTGCAGCGTGCTGCAAGATCTCTTGACTTCAGGACTAGGTGCCGCGCTAAGATTATAGCACTACCTGCTCATTATAAAAACCGACCTGTGGGGGTGTTTATCTTCGGTATTTTGTGAAACATGCTTCTTGTTTGCTTGAACCGTATGCTTTGCTTCATAGTGGTGCGTTCATTTAGAATAAAGTAAATTGCTGGCGTATGTTCGGAGTCCCTGTAGCGAGTCTGTCTGTCTGCAGTGGTGGCTGTGTTTCATGGGGGAGAGCAAAGGCTGCTCTGTTTGTACTGAAGGAGGGAAGTGATTTGCTAATTTCCTTCTACAACAGTCAGACAGATTAATAACATTCTGGAACAAAGATTCTACTAAATGAAATACTACTTTAGTGTAATTCTCAAGATTGTTTTTTTTCCAAAATCAACATAAACCTGTTGATTTTGTTCTTTGATAATGCAGAAGGGCTCTGCATTACTTATTCAAATGCCAGAATTACGATGGGGAGAGGCAGGCTTAGGGTGTACAAGCAGCTTGATATTTTCTTGCACTTGGTTTAGCTTAGTTTTTTCAAGTTACTGCAAGCTAGCGTAAAAGCAGTGCTTGAGAACTTACAATGAGGTGAGAAATTCTGCTCTGAGGCTCTTAGTTGAGCTCAGAGGGTGAAATCCCAGTTCCCCTTGTAGTTGGTTTAATTTACTTAGTACACTGATAAACAAAACTTTAGTCCTACAGATGCTTAATGTGCTTGTGAAGCTCAAATATTTGGTTGTCTTTGGAGGCTGATTTGATCTGTTCAACTTTCAGAATAAAGGTTTTCCATGCACTGAGAAGAGTAGGCCTTTCCTTGGGTTCAACCAGCAGCCAGCAGGTACATTCTCTACAGGTTTGCATTAACACTGCTTGAGCTTCTTTGCTTTGCAGTCCTACGCAATAGGGACATCTTTCAAAGTTTTGCAGTCATTCAGGGTGTACATTGCACTTTCAGAAGTGACTTCTGTTTGCTTTCAAGGTATATAAGATATCAAAAAAAACCCCAAACCCTAAGCCATGTTTGCAAAAACTGCATTTGAAGCTAAATTGGACTATATGGAGTGAAGTTGATACCTGTGATGCTCAACAGCAAACTTTAACTCTGGGATAGAAAGAGTGATCATTCAAGTGTCAAGTTAGAAGCTGTAGATTGTTCTTGCTGCTCTTGGTTTGTTGTGCGATGTTGGATGGACATGTTTAAAAACAGAGGAAGCAAATATGCATATTCTGTCACTGAAGGTTAAGCCATTCAAGGTAGAGATGAAAAATGTAGTAAGTGTACCTTATGATTAAGGTATTTGCTCTTCAGTTTGTTTGCCTTCGTTCTGTCTTTGTAGATTGGTGCTTGTATACCAGGTTCTTCTAGGTGAGAAGCTGCTCTAACTACTAAAATGCCAAGTGAGAGGGAGGCTATAAAAGTTAATTTCTTCCTCAAACACTGTAGTATTCTTCAGTAAGAAACTACATTGAAAGCAAAGTTTCGGTCAAGGTTCACTGATGTTCTATCAGACCTTTTTTTTTGGGGGGCGGGG
>NW_009259683.1:3955927-3972121 GCF_000687185.1 Egretta garzetta
GTATGGGCTGGGGGAAGAAAAAGGGGTAACTTGCTTGTTAGTCTCTTTAATGGTATGCCTTGGTGTCCTGTATAAAAGCCTTCTTGACTCTGCACAGCTAACTGTGAAAGGCTAAAGTGTCTTCTGGTTTGTTTTTTTTTGCTATTCAGTCATCGTTTCTAGGTACATAAACTGTTTCCCAGAACAGGTAAATTCTTGCTTTAAAGGGCTGTGAGTTAGTCTCCCTTACACCTAAGGAGTAATTGACAGCTTAGTTTTTCTTAGTGGGTAGGTGAAATCTGGATTGCCTAACAACAGAGGCGTTCATTCCTTTCTGTTATGAGCCTCACCTGCATATGTGCCTACAGGTCGTCTTTTAGGGTAGCATAAACCTACATTTCAGTATAGTTTTGTTGAAATGCATGAAGCTCTGATCAAAACTGGCTGAATTTTTTCTTTAATTTTGCAGCTATGTAACTATTTGTGGCAAAGCTCATTGGATGCATCATCATTATAGTTGGTAAAGCTTTATTTTTTTCTTTCAGTACATCATGGATTTATTTATGCATTTCCTGTTTTCTCTGAATCTTAAACATGTAATAGGAAGAAATCTTAGGGCTCATAATAATGGACATTTGAAAAGAACTTGTATGGGATTTTTCTGTATGACTACTAGACTCTGCTTGAGGCAATGCATTTATTCCCAGAAGTCAGATGTGAGTGGAAAGGACCGGAGTATGAACAACGGCATGAGGATATTAGAGTGACCACTTATCTTGAAAGTCCTTGAACGGTGAGAGCACTGACTTCTTTATTGCCCATTTATATCTTTCTCTTAGCTAAGGTGGATCTTGTTCAATTGGCAGTTAAACAAATGTTTGCAGTGTCATAGTGAACGCTCTGAATGCCTCTATGGTTGCTATTTTCATTACTGCCAGCATTAGACTTCATTCTCTTAGAATTCATGCCAAGAATAAATGTCCCGACTAGTTCCTTCTTACGCTAAGAGGAGGAATGGTCTCCTGTGGTGATGAAAAGGAGTTGTTCGATGAGGGAGGGATATGGTGGGAATGGAACTATGTGGTATGGCTCTACAAATTCTGTTCAGACATAGGCTAATGAGATAAGTATTTAATTTTGGGGGGGTAGAAGTTACTTTAAAGTTACTGTTCTTTATAAAACCACTGCTTTTGGGAATCTTGTCGAAGCTGAGTACCACTCTTCGTGCTCCGTTCTCAGTCACGTGTTCTTCCTAGAATATGCATCTAATCTGTTTTAACTGTATATAAGATAACTAAATTAGGAAGTTGTAATACTTATCAAGACACCTTAAGTCTTACTGTTAATTCTCGTGTTCCTGGGCTAAGAACTTGCATGTACTGAAAAGATAAGTTTCTTTAATTGATGGAAAACTTGGAGTAACTTGAACTCAGTTTATCTTGTTATACAAAGTAATTACCGGCCTTTCCATTAGAATGTGTTGAGAGAACCTGGTTCTACCATGCGTTCGTCTGGGGGGGGATCAGATTCCCTGATGATAGCTCGGGAACTTCTGACTTGTGAACAAGCAGTTCTCAGTCAAGAAAATAAACTTTTTTTTTAAAAAAAAAAAAAGAAGAAAAAAAAAAAAAAAGGTGGTGGAGAAACAAAGCAAGCCTTGATTCTGCAGTCAGATCCTGATGGCAGATCCTGTTAACTGAGTGGCCTTCTGTGAGGGTATAAAGGTCTATTCATGTAGATAGCATCGAAGGTTTGTGACCATTACTAGGAGGCAAATATCAGAGGGAGAAAAATGAGGCGAATGTGTGCCTGTCTATGAAGAAGCGACTTCCTTAGCACCTACAAAAAAGTCGATGATTCCTGTAGGAAACTGGTAGCTGTTGAGACTCTGAACTAGCAATCTCCTGTCTGATGTGTGGATTGTTACATTCCCAACTTTCTGGCCTCGTTTCTGTTCACTGAAATGGGTTGTGGAATAAGATGACTGAAATTAAATAATTTTTGGTACTATACATTCCATATCCTCCACTTCATCTTTTAGCAGCTAGTTTGTTTCTCAGCTGTTGTACCTTTTATTTTCTGTAGTCAGCTTCCTGAGGTCAAACTAATATTTGATCATTTGTTTTCTTGCTCCTGCCAACTTTTTATTTTGTTCTTACCTCTGTTCCTCTATTCCTATTTCTGGAAATTGAGTGGGAGACTCGTTGCCTTAGTTACAGTGACTAACCGTTTCAAAGTTATTTATAATGTTTGTGTTTAAATAACCTGTATCATAATACGAATCATAAAACATTTCACGTCAATAAAAAAAATAAACAAAGCAGTCCATCACTAAGTGCTGGGAGCATGCTTACAGTGCTGATTCTTGGGGGGTTTGTTTTCTTTTGTTGTTGAGGGTGGAGGACAAGTTCTAATCTGGCATTTGAAGATGAATCTGAAATAAAGTGTCTTGGTGCTATCCTTTGTGCAAATGAGGACAGAATCTTAATATTTAAGCTCTGAAATATCAGGGAATGTTACTTTGTAATGCCACTAGCACTCTTGCCAGAGGGGTAGGAATATACCAGTTTAGCCATGTTAATTCAGTTGTGATTGCTCAGGTGCTGATGAATTATACAGCACTGACCCATTTCAGCTAGAAAAAAACTAGAGCTAATGCAAGAGTGGTGGGACTGAGTAGTTGGGAGGGAAAAGGAGATGAGGCTTGTAGCCAGCTGGGTGGGTGCAGAGAGTTAAAGAAGAAGCACCAGCAGTGAATGCAAATGAAAGAGCGGCAAAATAGTTGGTCTGTAGCATCCTTGTAGATGGAGGAGCTACTTGTTAGCTGAAGCACCTAATGAGTTCTCTCCTATAATAGTAAGATGCTCTTTACTGTGACTTGAGTATAATCTTAAGACTTTCATTTATTATTTCTACAATAATGTATGTGAATTGAGTGAACAATACTATGTAAGTAGATTGTTGTTTACATGACTAAAGCCTGCCTATTCAGGGCAGCCTGAAAAATATTTATTTTTCTCACTAAATTGCTGAAGCTGTATTTGAATTTGAGAGATGTAAAGCAAAGGTCTGCCTATTCTAACGTGGGGGGGTTGTGTAAAACAAGGAAAGAACCAAACCACTTCACTTAAGCTTATGTTGTTAAACTTCAGAACTGTGTTTACGGGGGGGGTGGGGGAGAGCTTTCCTGCTCCAGAGTAGGAAAGAATGAAAGAATGCCTCTTAATTGTAAACTGACTCATATTAGAACTTCATGAGCGTTCAGGTTTTGTGCATAACATTGCCTGTTTGCATGGGTTGGTCTGTTTCTGACTGTGTCCTGAACTGTTGTGAAGCCGTCCCAAATGTTTCATGTTTCCATAGAGTTGAACAATGCACTGTCACTTAATGGCCTTCCTAATTCCATCTGATGAGCAGTTGTGTATAAATTATTCCTGGTCATTCTGCAGTCGTGCAATCATACTTGAGGTTCGTTCTCACTTTGTGCTGAAATCCTGTACTTCACTTCCATCTGGTGCAGAGAAGAAAGCATCTGGATTTTTTTTTTTTTTTGACTTCGGCAAAGTGAAGATAGAACAGTACCTTAATGAAGGAAGAGAAGGGGGCACAAGCATGGATTCCCATCAGCATGACACAATGGGAATGAAACCGCAGCAGTTAAAGCATTGAGGCCAAAATGAGCCTTTTTAGAGCTTACAGAATTTCTAGCAATCAAGAAGAATGCAATGTTTTGTTTCAAGATTTTGCTGTTTGTCCTCTACATTTTGATAGCTCCATCTGTACTGGTCCCTCCAACACAGAGGAAACTGAACCTTCCATTCAGGAACCTGGTCATCCAGCACAGGCAGCACAAGAGACCAAGGATCTACCTAGCTCATAGTTGAAGGACCTACTTGAATCATAGACGGCTGAACTGGGGGGAAAAAAAACACTTTCAGGAAGTTCTGTAGTTATTTATATACTAGCATAATCTGTAACTAATGCATAATGTAGTCATTTAAATCCATCGCTGCGGACTCAGTTTTGTATAATGTTGGGGATAATTGGTATTCTCTCTTTCACTGTCCCATCCTCAGGTCATCTGCGTCTTCTGTCCATTGCTCGTGATTGTGGGCAGGTAGGCTATGCAAAGTCTTTTCATCCTGAGCACTTGATGTCTCTTTCCTGCCTCTGATCTCTGTGTGGTGTCTGTTGCTTTTTCCTCTGCCATTGCTAACACTTCATTCTCTCACCAGTGTCACCCCACAAAGTATTGTTGGTAGGTTAAAATGAAGGAAAACGATCACATAAAATAAGCAGATGAAGAAAACCAAAATGCTAATGTTATTTTTCTTGTTACATTATTACTCATTGTTTTGAATTAGCAAATTGTCCCAAGTCGTGGTACAAGGACACTTCAGAAATAGCACATTAATGGAAGTCCCTACCCCTTGCCTCTGTTCCTTTGTAACTGCAGAGCTTTGTTCAGTTCTTGCTATGTTTGCTAAAACATGAGGATCGATGGAAAGAGGTCTTATGCTTAATATTGTGTTGCTGTGCAGTCTCTTTCCCAAATTAGAACCTTGTATTGGTAGTGCCAGATAGCTTTCATTTCCTTTGCTCCTGTCTCAGTTCCAGGAGCAGTATTTGGCTTTACAGCTCTACTGTATCTGTTGCTTTTTAAATAGTGTTCTTTCATTCTTGGGGCTATTTTTCAGTATTAAGGAGGACTTGGAGAACACTTTCTCTTCTCACTTCTCTTTCACCTGCAAGGTTGCAGATGCCATTGCTGTCCTGCATCATTCCTGATCCTATGGTAACCACCCAGCCCATTTATTGCTTCCACTCCTACCCCATGGTGTTAGGTTTTGTGTTTCTTTCCATCCACAAGCACAGAGCCATTTAAAGATTATTATCTAAGACTAGTTAGATGACAGACTGAGAAGTCTATTAAAATAGAACTTTTCAAGTGAAGAATAAGTAACCTCTTGTGTCTTGTCTGTAGACATTTGTCTATTCTTTTTACCATAAGTTTAACAAGTTACAATTACTGCAGTCAAGGATGTGGATAGTCAATTTAATCTACTCCAGAAGAAATGCAGTTCAAGAGATGAGAATGTCTTCATAATGAGATATAGTAAGGCAAAGAAGGGATTTGTAGAGCACTAGAGTGAGAACAAGAAGGACAGAAGTGGTTAGGATATCACAGATTGTCAGTAACAATGATCAGCAAAGCTCTTCTGATGAACTTCAGAGCTTCGTGGTCAAGGATCATCCAAAAACCAACAGGTATCCAGCTACCACGTGGAGCTCCATTTGCAGAGACTTCAACACAGTGGTTCTTTTTCTACTTGCTGCACCTTTCTACAGCACAGGAAGGAGACTCTCTCAGCATCTGTAGTCTTGAACGAACACTGTGAATAATATAGGGAAGAGTGCTTTCTACTGTTTTTCTACACCCAGAGATGCAAAAAATGGGTTTTGAGTCAAGTATATAAAATTTGTTGTCTTGGAAAGGCAAATACAGCTGCACGCAGTCACATCTTTTATTTTTGAAAGGGATTTGACTTTGCATATTGTAATTTAGCTTTTTTTTTTTAAGACTCACAACATTTAACAAGCCATAATTGCTTAAAAAAAAAAGTGACAGTTTTCATAGTTTGCATTTGAACAGATTAGTTGTGAGGCTTCCTCACCCGACAGTTGATAAAATTCCTGCAATCCTCTGCATAGGTCTTTAAAACTGCCTTAGTAATTGTTAAAGTGTTAGACTGGTTGCATACATTAATAAAGAATAACTACTAATATCATGGTTCGTGACTCTGTGCCCACGAGAAGTAGAAGAATTTTGCAGAAAAATTAGCGTGATTGTTAAAAAGCTGTTGATCATATCTTTGCATTTCAACCTAAGTTTCATCTGGAAGGCGCTCTTTTGCTGTTGCAGTGGCTGTAGAAAATACCCATAGGCATTTAGGGTATCGCACTGGTTTCCTGTCTCAACATCTAGCCCAGAGCTGTGAGATACATTTCCTTCTATAAAGTTCTTCACTGGAACTTACATAAGCCAAAGAAATAGTATCTGTTCAAATGACAGGAGGAACAGCGATGCCAGTGGTGTCAGTGGAGGCTGTCAGAGGAGAAGTTCAGCTCCCCTTCCCTGGAAGCTTGCCATGCTGGTATTAGCAGTGCTCTCTTCCATGCCGGTTGGAGGTGTTGCAAAGTCATTTTGGAACTGTCGTTCTGGAGTAAGTTCTTCAGAAAATTGGCTCTTTGCCTCCTGAATGACCACAAGCAGCAATAAATCTAGGCCTGAAGCTTGGCCTTGTGGCAGCAAAGTCAGAATGAGCGTGCCTGCAGAAAAGATCTCAGAAATGTCTGCTGGAGTTCAGCCTTCTGCACTGTGGGAGCCCTCATTGCTTCTTCTGAAACACAAGTTTTAAACACGTTCACAAAAGCCCCCTTTTTTTGGTTTAATATATCATGATTACAGTGCCCATTAGTGCTTCCCATATGTGCCTGACACTACTTATTTTTGAGAAAAGTGACTTGTAAAAGTAGGATGGACAACTGAAGAAAAGAGGAGGAATTGTTGGAACGGTGTAATTTGACCTCAAGATTCCGTGAGCTGCCGTTGCGTGGAGCGTGGTGACGTGTAGCGTGGCTGTGAAGCGATGCATCAGCACAGGACGCCTGTTCAGAATGCCGGGTTCTTACTTTGCACAGCGTATGGTGTGCCCGCAGAAGCGCGGTGGCAACCGCTTTGGTCTATGTTTGCACTGTCTTATTTCTGCACTAGATAAGAAACAATGAAAATGACCTGTAAGGAGCACGGTTCAGAACAGGCAGCAGCATGAGGGTATGTTTTTCTTGTTATTCTGCTCTTCTTCTAAGAGGTTGATTAACAGCCAAAACTGTGCTAATTATGTGACTTTGAAATTATCTACCACAGTGAAGGCCAACGTTTTCAGCAGACAGCTAGGAGAAGGAAATACAGATACAAGAACTACTGAGTGCTAATGTATTTCTGGTGTAGGGTAGGACTGTGTGTATGGAGAAATGGAGTACATTGCCTAAATGAACCCTGATCTTTAAAGTCATGTGGTGTAGGTAGATTTTCACGAAAGGCTAGGAGTTTCCTAATTTTAGGATGGAGTTTAACGAGATGCTGCTTCTTGGGTTGGTTTTTTTTCATTTGCAAAGTTTCTAACAATAGTGATTGAAACTCACTGGCTTCTAATCTCCTGCCTGAGGCCATGGTTTGATATTCGGTTGCAGCTGAGCTTAAGCAGTCGCTCATTCTTTTCTGCAGAGTGGTGAAAAGGGTGGGGTGAGAGAAATTATTTGGGTTAGCATATGACACTCAAGTTGTTCCTTGAAAGTTTTCCTAAGTAGAAACTAGAAAGGAGCATTTTGGCTTAGATAAACTTACTCTAACGTGACACAAGTCCTGTAACCGTAGAAGAGGAGGTGTCTGCTGTGAGTGCCCTTTGGTTTGGGGGCTGGGAGGTGAGTGGAGGAACTTGAGCATAGTCTGCCTTGGATCCTTCTCTCTGGGAAAGTAACTTTGAAGTTGTTGGCCTTGGAACATCTTAGAATGTGTTTTGAAACTCAGCAACATGCTTGATTTTTCTCATCTGGTTCCTCAGTGGTTTTGGGTTTGAGTGTGGTTGTGAATTCCTCTTCAATTGTGAGAGAACCTAGGATCTTAGGGACGTCAGCTTCTATATCTAGCGTGCCATGTTGACTTACACTGGCTATGAAAACACTGAAACAAAGAAAGTACTTCTGTAACATGCTTGTTTACCACGTGTGCTGCCTTTCAGGACCCTCAGCTTTCTCCCATCTCCTATAGGACAACTGCGTACCAGTTTTCTTGCAGCTCTTCTTAGGGTTCCCCCCCTGCCTTAGGCTGATCACATGCACTGCTACTCATGGGTTTACAACCAGAGCTCTGAAAATGGCATCAAAAAGACTTTCTCTTGCCTTCCATCTCTTCTCAGGAGGTTACAGTGAATGTATAAGATCATGTTCAGGTAGTCCAGTTACCCAAAAACTGTACTCCAGAAGTCGTCTGGACTTGCTGCAGCCTTTTCCCTCATAGAAACATGTATGGACAGAAAGCCCTTCAGCTTCTTAACTCCCTTGTATGCTTCTGTGTGTGCAGCTCTAATTCTTGGACACCATCCAGTGACTGCTTGGAATCATGCCTGTTGTGACTGGTGATCCCTCTATCGCCCTGCGCAGAGATATGTGCTTGGGGTAGGGAAATAGCTAATAAGAAAACATGCTCATAGAAAAATTAGTAAGTTGGAATAAACCAAAACAGTAATTGGTCACTTCCCTACAAATAGTAATTAATGAAGCATGCCAGTCTAAGAATAAATTTAATTCTTCTGTAATGGAAGAAAGTTTTTTCATCTCAGCTCTATGGGAGATTGAAAATAAAACAGTTAAAACTTTTTGGTTTATGTTCCACATATCACCTAGTATTGTTGTATGGATTCCACAACATAAGTGGGTTTGTTGTGCAAATACTTTTATCAGCAGCTAGAAAAGATAGCATTTTGAATTGCCATTAATGCAAACCTTATCAAGATAGACTATTCCTCGCTTCGTTCTGTTTCTCAGTTTGATCCTGCTGCAAAGCTGTTTAATTCAGTGGGTTATGGATGAGGCTATTCATGCATTTGACTCTGGTTTAATTTTCTGGAATAAACAATGGTAAAACTACAAAGCTTGGTTTAAAAAAAAATAATTGGGCACGTCTTTTGACTGTAAGAATGCACTGGGAATAATTACCTTGGAAAATAAGGGTATAATAAAATTGCACTTAATAGTCTCCACACAAATAGTTGTCTATATATCACCTGTATGCTTGTTACGAGATATCTTTGTTATAAGTATTTTGAACTGAAAAGCAAAGAATATGGAAGACTTAAGTCAGGGCCATTAGATCTTAAAATTTTTATTTTTATTTTATTTTTAGAAGCAAGCAGAGAAGACTCAGTGAAGGTCAGATTACAGCTTCAGTTTCATGCTTGTTCTTGTTCATCAGGACCATTTTAAATTCTTCTTTATATTTGCCTAAAAATCTTAAGCAGCCATTCAGGGACTGCTTCATGAGCAGGCCAGCTGTGTCTGCTGTGGGCCGTAGACGAGGTGGCTGGAGGATGGTATCAGTGCTGCTCCTGGTAGGTGTCAGAATCCACATGGGTGACATGAAAGTGTAAACATAAACAGGTGAACACTGGGATGGGGAGGAAAAACCCAGACCATCAAAAATGTAATACCTAAGTATTTTGCAAAGTTTTAATAAGACAAGTAGCTGATATTTAAGAAGGCTTACCTAAGTCACTTAAGACACTCAAGATGCAGCTGGACCATCTTGTTTAGACTCTGCTCTTGCCTAGAAAGGTTGGACCAGATGATCCTTGAGGTCCCTTCCAACCTGGTATTCTATGCTTCTGTGAAGTGTCCGATTCTAGATTTTCTTTGTAAGAGGAGCGAATATAAGAGGATAACAGAATCTTATTTGCTATGCTGAAATAAATGAAAGTTGTTAAAAGTATGCAAAGTTTTGAGATCACCTGTATTATGTGTCTGTTAGGGCTTAAAAATCGGGTTCAACGTTGTGAATTACATGACATTAACGTTAATTTTTTTTTGCTATTCTGTACTTAATGTTCCCTATCTTATAAGAGATACGGAGTACTTTCTGTTGTGCTTTTTGTATTATGTTGTACGAAGGTTCTCAGTGATAAGACCAGGCAAAAGGTTAATCTATTTTCAGTGTGGTTTATTGGCGTGGAGTGTGGGAACTTTGCGGGAATGTTCAGCTTGAGGACGTAAAGAACAGGACAGGGAAATCTTTAATTTAAAAATTATATTAGGAAAATACAGGAATATAACTGGTTAAGATCTAAGTATAGCATCTACTTGCATTCAAAGATTTGAAAGTAAAAATGCTTTAGTAGTATGTATTTGTTGCCAAAGGATTGAGTTCAAATTGCTTCGCAGACGGAAGTCATGAGCTAAGCACTTGGAATGAGTTTGTAAAAGTTCACTGAAAATGACGTTAGACAACAGTAGCCTCTTCTGGAGAAATGGCATTTTCTTTACAATTACTCCTCTTGGCTTGTTCAGTGTTGAAAACCAGAAGAAGCTGGGGAAAAGAAAAGCTGCTCTTATGAAGTCTGACAGAGTTGTACTAATCCTAAAATTTTGACGGACTTTGTGACCAACCCCAAGTGATTGATTCAGCTCAAAAACTGTCCGTGGTATTTCCTTCACACGACCACTGTTTAACTTGAGACGGTTTTGGAAGCTTTTTAATTAGTGGCACATGTAATTAAAACAACTTAAAATATCTTTTTATTTTCTGTTTTGATTAAATGCCCTGATAAAATCATAAATGAAAAAGCATAGCAAAAGTAATAAAAGCGAAATAATTAACGTGTCATAAAGGTTATCACATGCTATTTAAATGCATCCAAAAAGCAAAAATACAAACCAAGATAATTCACTTTGATTCAGTGGGACCTGCCCTTCATCTAAACACGGGTAGAAATTAGTTGAAAAAGTGCTAGTAAAGCAATCAGCTGTCTGTTCTGAAGAGTATGCCAGGAGAGGCGGTGTATTCTTCACAAGTATTTAGTGGTACCTTGCTTGTCGCCTCCCTGTGGAGGGATTTAGGCAGTCTAGGACTGAGGGCAGAGAAATTGCTGAAGAAATGTGGTATGTTCCCTGGAACATTCATCTTATAGGGTGGTGGTTCTGCCTCTGATTTTGGTTGTTTACAATCACACCCTGTTTAGCGCACATTGCTTTTTGGTTCCATGTTCAGAAGGTCATCTTCTCCCAACCTTTTCACATCTGACCCCTATCCTCCTCACCCCTGAATAAGTAAAAAACGTTAAATTTTTATGTGGCACAATTCTCCCAGGGTTTCTGTCTGTCAAGGAAAAATCTGTCTCATTTTACTTATTTTTAAGAGCACTGCACCTAGGTATTTGGCGGTAACAGAATATACTTTGGAAGTGAATTCAGTTTAGTCAATGTAAGGCCACTTCAACTATACATGAGCAAGGTCTTCGTTTGGTTTAAGTGATGTGCTTTAGATTGATGGCATTACTTAGTTGGGATTAATTTTCCCAGGGATGTCGTGTCCACTGTGCAGGTGGGCTTAGCTGTAACAGGTAACCTGTCTTTTTCACACCCCTTTCAGTATTTCATTGTCTGTGAAATGTAATAATATTTTTTTAAAATAATTTTTTACTCCTTATTTGGCCTTGCAAAAATCCTTCCCCCCCCGTAATGACTGGCTCCTGCTGGACTTAAAAATTGTGCTCTTATGCACAGCAGTCCTCTGACCAGGTAGAGAAGATGACCAGCTCCTGACAGTCAGAGGCACCCAACTTTCCTCCCTTTGCAGGCTGTATTGGTGTAGTTGAATCAGCTACGGCACTTGTGTGTGTTGGGTAGCAATGCCGATTTTCCTCTTGCGTTTGTGTGGCAGTGACAGTCATGACTTAAGCTTTAAGCAATTGGCAGGGTGCAGGTAAAGGAGATGTTTGGCTCTTGGGCTGTGCATCCTGTCCAAGCAACTGGGTTCTTCCCTGGAGGAAGAAAGCCCTGAAGTGTGTGGAAGTATCCTCTGCATTTCCCCTGGAACCACATTGAACTGGAAAATGCAAACCATGCATTTTGCTCGGATATGTGACCTCTCAGTGACTGATTTGGGTCTCTTGTAAGGTGAGGTGCTGCTACCTTCATATGTTGAAAATGTGCCTCTGAGGCTGCTGGCCAGTTCTTTTTTAGAGCTTGCATTTGGGGGAAATAAAGACTATAGATCTTTGAGCTGTGTCAAAAGCTTATATGGATACAGTTAACCCCTCTGTTCCAGGTGAAAGAGTTGATTCTGACTGTTCTCCACCTTAAAGCCATGTTTCTGTCCTGTACCAATAGCCTGAAGGATGATAAGACAACGAAAAAGTGTGCATTTGCAGTGCTGGAAATGTTTATGTGAAATTGCAGACCCTTAAGTCTGTTCAAAGAACTGCTTATTCCATGTGTTTTGCTGTGCTTTTCTGCCTCTCTTTTAAATGGCCTTTTGAAGGTATAGTCAATACGATTAAGATGACAATTGCTGCTTGGGTTGCTGGCCCTGGTAGTAGAGAAATGACCACATGCACTGTTATTCCGTATGTGTTGCAGCACTTTCTTATTAAAGGTACAGTGAGGCATTTTGGATACACTTCTATTTTTGCTTTCAAAAATTACTCTACAAATATTCTTTTAAAACGTTTTGTGGTTTTTTGTTTTTGTTTTTTTTTTTTTTCCTTTCGGAGTGGTGGAAACAACTCCAAGGAGGTTTTTCCCTATGGTGATTTGTTCCTGTTAATGGGTGAGCTGAATGTTTCCAGGAGGCGTTCTTTTTATGTCTATCACTCAATTTCATTTTGCAAATGCATATTTTTTTGTTTGAAAGAGGATTTATATTTTATCATTCTTTCTGACAGATGTGTAGGTTCGCGGTGTTTTCTAAAATGCTCCTAACCCTTCTTCCTGTTTTTCCCACCCTCATATTAACATTGACTGGAAATGTTAAAATCAAACACGTGGAGATTAAATTGTGATGCTTAAGCCCCATGAATTAAAAAACCAAATTCTTAAAGGTGATGTGCTGGTACAAGATTCTTTCAGCAGCTGCCCCCCTGCTATCCTACCAATACTATCGATCAAGTCTAATCTTTGCTCCTCGGCAGATACCTAAAGTATGTGATACTTTCCTCCCTCTACCCAATACCAATTTTTAACTGTTGTTTTCCCCAGGATGTTCAAAAATATGTGACAGCTGTGTACCAGAAAGCCTCTGTTCCATGGTAGTATGAGGGGTTTTAACTCTTCAGTCCTCTTGTGTCTGAAGCACCGAGGTTTCTGTGAAGGCAAACTGTAGCATTTGAGAGGTAATCTACTCTGGGCAAAAGTGGACTTAAATAGCTCTGAACCTGTGTGGTGGTCTTTGATTTTTAATGTGTATGAACATCACTTCTTGAATTGTCATCTCTTCTTTGAATGTGACAAGCATCTGTTCAGATTGGAAGGCATTACTCTTTTCTGGTCTTATTAAAGTACAGTGTTTTTGAAAAGTAGCTGTAGGTTCTAAAAAAGCTGTCTTGGTTGTGAACTTTCTTGATGGGTTGATTTATATATGAACCACTGTGACTCATAGCACGCTACCTTATTTTTATCCAGATAATTACCTTGCTAAAAGATGTGCAAAACAGTATTTAAAGATTTGTTCCCTCAGCTTAAGGAGCAATGCTTTTGTCTACCTTTTTATCTGTCCTCTTAATGCCAGATCAGAATTAATCTTCTGCTTGCTTTGCTTTCTTCCCAAATTCTTAAATTGAAATTCTTTCTGAAGTGCTTCACAAAAAAAATTGTAAAAGCAAGATTGAGGACCGTAAAAATGGTATCTGAGCTGCAGTGGTTTGGGTTGTTATCTTTTTTTAAAGCTGTGTCAATCCCAGTATATCATAAGAAATTTTAAAATTGATACAGCTTTTTGTATATGCAGTTATTGTGTGAAGAGATACCTGTGCACACGCTGAAAAGTCACATAGGTAAAGGTTTCTGGAATCTTTAGGGGATCTTAGTCCTCTTCTGCCTTGATCATTTTTCATTTTTAATAGTGGCGTGAACATCAGAGGATCAACACGTGTTTTCACTTATGTCATTTGGGATGCTTCATAGATTCAAGATTCTCCAGGCTTGTGGATTCATTATTTCACCTCATGCTTTATGCTAGGGAGCTGTTCAAGCTCAAAGCTTTTTTCTGAACAGCAAATCATTTAAGTAGGATTCAACAGCAGGAACGCTCTTAAATCTATTTTTTGAATCTACTTTTATTTTAAAAGGGTGTCATACTTCTGCTATGGTCTCTGACAGTTCTGCTGATTCATAATGAAACAGCTTGAGTTACTGCTTCATTTGCCTGTGAAGCACCTCCGAGCGGTAGTCCTTGGTAAGTAGGTAGTCACTGAGGAAATGATACGGCATAGCATCCTCCTACCCCCTCACGTCCACTCCTCTCCTCAGATCAACTCATCTCACAGCTGGACATATATATTAATTATATTAGTTTTATGTTAGTGTACCTGCTTGTGAACTGTGATTACTGGGGGCAGACATCCTCGTGAATATCTCCTGCTGCAAAACCTCCTGGGAATTGTAAATGCCATTAATGTAACCTACAGAACACACTGAAATAACATGACTGATTTTAACCAAAAAAAAGAGGATCAAGTAAATCAACAAAAGTGGCTCTGATTTTTTTTTTTAAGATAGTGAACAATATTATCTTTCAGTTACATGAAGGCATGAAAAGTAGAAGGAGAAAGTGAGCTACGATTTTAAATAAATTGTACATTTAACGCTCCTCAAAGCTTGATATAAATATAAACAAATTATCACAAGGATTTTGGAACAGCAGATGGATGTCTCTTCTCCCCCTTCCAGCCCCCGAGATATCCAGGAATATCTTTGGGAGAACTTGATGTCCTTCCTGTAAGTATTCCAGCTTAAATGTAACCATCATCAATAAGCTGTGTGTTTGTGTAACATTGAAACGGTCTTTAGCATCATTTAGTACTACAAATGCTCATTTGATGTAGAAGATGGAGCGTTAGTTGCCAAATATGTTGACTGCATAGCCTGAGATCCAAAGTAAAGCTTAGTTTTGTATTTTAAAATACATTGCTTTTATTACAACAAACATAATGCTGGTAAGTTCAGCATTCCACGTACTTTTAAGTTTCCAGGATTTTTTAAAAGAAAAACAAAGCAAGCTGAACTTTGCACATTTTTTTCCTGTATTAGTAATTTGTTTCATGATAAGCCTTTACATCTTGGTTATGACTCCCATGAATTCGGGTCCTCCACCCACGCAGCTGCGTTGGGAGTACCAGCCTTCTGTGGAACGTTGCTCCAGACGCCGGCTTTGTCCGCCTGTGCTCAGATACTGCCACAAGTCATCTTTTTGGATGAGACTTCTGCCCCCTTTGCTGGGATTAGTCTCACACAGCACTTAGCGAGGTCCTTCTTCTTTCTTCCAATGCGGTTGTTGCTTTTACTCTGCTCAGCACAACTTGGTTTAGAAGGCTGCTTGCCAGTGTTGATTCTGTTGGTTGGGTTTTTTTCGTTTGTCAGTGCATTTTGTCTTGTCTTTGTAACAAATGGTTATCTTAAATAGCTTCTCTCTGAATTATTGATGTTCCGGAATGACTTCTTGCTCCAATCTATTTACTTTCTACTTTGATCGTCTCTTGCATTATTCTGAGAGATAAATATATTCATACAAAATACAGCATTAATCAGCCTCTGCGCTGTCTTTATACCTGAGTCTAGAGGTATCTCTGTAGTACTACAGATTACTGGGTAGAATTCTACAAATAATTATAAATTCAGAGATTAAGGCATTCGGTATCTGTTACTGTCGGGAGTTCTTATTTTAACTGGTAAGTCTTCCTCTACTCCCCAACTTAACTGCTTCCATAACATTAAGAGCAGAGCGTCATCTTGCTTTGTGTTCTCCCTGCTATCTTGCCAGACTGTCCTTTGAATGTGAGTACAGATGGTATGACTCATTTACACTTGTCCTAAGCAGGCGAGGTACTTAACACCAAGTATGTGCCTCCAGCTTTTGGTTCCTGTGAAAAAGATAGTGTTTCCCTCCCCCCACCTCAACTAGAATTATTTTGCTGTAATTCAATCAGATTTTAGTTGACCTTCCTTTTGAAACTGGGCATGCAGTTGGGGTTTTTTTTGTTGTTGTTGTGGGTTTGTTTTTTTTTTCTCCCCCTGACTAAAAAGCAATTGACTTAATTGTCAAAAGATGCCAGATTTCTGTTGATTTTGCTGAGGCCACTTTTAAATAGGGAAAATGAAGATTACCTAAGAAAATTGCTCTACCAGTTGGATCTAGAAAATAACCCTGTGGTACTGTAACCCTACCGTACTACTTCTTCAGTACCTCTGAAATATAGGTAGCTATTTTTTCCTAGTATATTAGGAAGCTAATGTATTCTGCATCCTGGGACGTGAGTAAATCAGCAAGCATTTTCCCTTCTCAAACAGGCTGAGCCTAATAGAGCTTTAGTGTTGACTAGATTGACTAGACCTTATCCAGTAGGTCTTGGATATGCTGAAAATGGCTTCTCTTCCTTCCTCAGCAGC
>NW_009259683.1:3972529-3995472 GCF_000687185.1 Egretta garzetta
TCAGCAGCAGGAATAGAAACGTAGGCTTATGAACTTGTGTGTTTGAGTTGGGGGTGGGGAGGGTGCTGTTTTCTTTTTTAATGGGATCATTCCTCTCTCTTTTATCCATGCCTCAGCTGATGATCTGCCTTTACAGGTAATGCTGAGGAGCATGCAGTGGGTTCAAGTCAGACTTGGCACTGAAGAGCAGCAAAGGGGAAGCGAGAGCATGGGATAAAGCGTGGGCTGCTGTACAGTCAAGTGCCTTAGTTGTTCAGCTTGTCCCTTTTTACCTGGGTCAGACCCAAAATCAAATTCTGTGTTGCGATACAGTATCCTTTTTTCTGTTGGAAGGCAGTAAGTTTACTAAATAAAAGGATCAGAGGCACCTTTTTTCCTAACCTTTATTTAATATTACTAGTGTATGTGGGCAAAACTTGGAAGTTTTTTTTTTTTTTACTGACCCATGGCCATGTCTGTCTATATATAAAAAATTGTATAATAGCTCTGGTTTTCTGAAAAACAGCTTTCTTTGTTTTCTTTCAGCTGTTTCCTGTACATGCTATTTATCAACAAAAATTTGGAGGACCAGCCCTCCCTTAAGCCTGTGTAGGTGTTTCTAATCGCCCCAGAACTGCATGCCTGCTCTCACCTGGAAGCTGAATGCTTTTGTTTAAGGCTCGTACTCCCTCTGATGGCGAAGTGCCATGCTTCCCTTACTTTCCATGTCTGCTTTCATCTCTTTCTCTTGGTCTCCATTTTATCTTTTTGCTGTTATGTTGGATTAGGCCAAGTCGTTTTATGTGCATATGTGTCCCCCAGTGAAAGTCCAGTTTTAAGAAAGGCAATCAAACTGCAGGGCCATACCAGACTGCATATATACTAGACAACAATAAGCTATTTGGTCAGGCAGGGGGTAAGAAGGGAAAGCTTATCTTCTCTACTTGAATTTGTTTTATATTTTTAAATATCGCCGTCGCTCTTCTGTGACTCATGTATAGTGTTTTTCCTAATGTTTGGCTTAAAGTGATGATTCAGTCTCCCTGAAGCTTGAATAAGAATAGTTTGGTCTCGTAAACTTAAATTCTGTGCTCCAGAGGTCAAGTATTTGAATAACATCAACTTATGTATGGTACAAAAAAAAAAAAAAAAAGTATTATAAAGGCTTTATTAGTTGCTTTTGTGTGGAATCATTATTAATAAATGACTGTTTAAAATGTTGAAATGATACTAATCAAGATTTACTATCTAAAGAATAAATCTAAAAGAATCTTCATTGCAACTTGTGTGTTAATGATGTGATAGCATGTGGTAATTTTTTATTAGTCATAGGTAAGTTTGGCATGTAGAGTACCAATAGTACAAAATAAAGCTGTTATCATGTGGTTAGAGAAATAAAGCACAATAGTTTGCATGTCTTTGTATATGCCTATGTACAAGATCAGCTGGAGAGAAAGGATAGCTATCCTGTGTTACCCATGTGGATTTGCCTTTGCTACAACATTAGTAAGAGGAGAAGGAAACGAGCAGATCTTTGTATGCTCCTTACATCTCCCTGCTGCTTCAGTAGTAGTAATTTCAAACGTTTCTTGGATGTGTTAAATTATTTAATCTGATACCTAACCTTTGCTTAACGTCAATTATTTAAATGGGTGGAGGCTGTCAGTTCTGGTTCCTTGTCACTGACTATAGTAGCACTGTTAGGTATTTACTGCCTGTGGCTCTGCCTTTCATGCGCGATACTGGTGATGGTTCCAGGTGGTGGAAGAGACTCTGGTAGAAGTTTAACTTCTTGCCATGAGTTTCTGATGTGTTGGTAGGCCTGTTCTGACAGCATGAGGAGAAAGTAAAATCTAAATTGATGGTACATCTGACTAAGCATCCCCTATTTAGTGTGTCTGAATGAACATTAGTACTGCTGGGACGTCAGGCTTGCAAGCGTTGCTTCTGTTTGCTTGCCCATGCTCGCGCCTGCTCGGGGATCCCGTTTAGCACGCATTGGGCAATTTCGGTGGAGGTAGGTGAACCTGTAAACGTCAGTCAGAAAGACTGAACTACAGCTCTCTTAATTTCGAGCCTTTAATGTCTACTTGAATGTGAAGTCAATAGTCTTAAAGATTTAGGTGCCCATCTTAAATTTGTGAAGTAACTAGAGCCTTTCCAGGAATTCTAGTACTTGTGTGAGAGATGTAAAGGAGGAGTATGTGCTGCTAAGAAATTTTGTGGTCTTGCTCAAGCGTTTCTGTTCTCTTTGGTGTGCTGCCACCAAGTGACAAAACTTGATATTGCTGCTTTTTTTAAGAGCCATTTCCACCAATCGTGCTCTTTGTTTTCTTTCTTTCAAACTGAAAAAGTTAGAATATTACTTTACACTTTTTTTACATTCGCGTATAATATTCCAGGTAATTATTCAGCGCAAAATGACTGCATGGACAGTCTGACTGAAATTTCTAGGATAGAAGAATCATCAAAACAAAGCTTTTCTTCATCGTTGTGCTGTTCAGTGTAGAGATTCTAGATTTCTCTCAGTTACTGGATGTAATAATTTGAGAAAGTTCTAGGGTGGAGTGGGGAATTTTTGATTCAAAACAATATACTGTAAGCACAAATCCAAACATAAAGCATAAAAATGCTCAGATCAGAAAACATTACTTGTCAGATTTGAAGTTCGGTTAGATGGTTCTTTTTGGGATATCTTTTGATGAACAATCTTATAAAAACAATCAGTTTATTAAGCCAGTACTCTGATCGATACGCAAAGTAATGTCATGTTTATTCAAAGAAGAGCCAGTCTTAAATGATTACTCACATCAGTGCATCCTCTCTGCAAATACGTATCTTAAGCCCAGAAACTGTTTTCAGCACTAAAGAGAAAAGGTGTTTGAAGCGAGCCTGAACACAGGGAGCAGCTGGAAGCACGACCTTGTAGCTACGAGCAGGCCAAGCGGCTGGCACACATGCTTTCTGGGTCAGCTCTTCAACAAGGACGCACCTCCATGCGAGTCTGTTGAGGTGAGTTCACAGAGAAGTGCTCTATCTCCATCTCCTTCAGTCAGTGTTGCTGTTGAATCTGTGCCAGGACCATCTGCTTTAGGGTCTCTACTTGTTTGTGCTGATCTAAGCAAGAATGGATTGGTGAAGTGAAGGGTATCGGCCTGGGTAAGGGGAGAGCGTTGCACGAGGAGCTGGGGGGTGGCTGTGGGGTGACCTCGCATCTGCGCAGCTCGCACATCCGAGATGTGCCGTCTGCTTTACCTTCTGCTGAGCACTCTGTGTGGTCAGGGATGATGGAGGTGTGTGTGCGGAAATTACAGAAAAGATTATGTGTTGCCCCCTGGTTAATAACCATTGCTTACGTTACATTATTTATCATCTGGTCCTCACTCACTTGAGGTCTATAAAAATTGCCGAGCGGTGAACAAGAACATAAAGAAAGTAAGACTTTGGTTACAGCATTATTTGGGAACGTGATTAAAGGTTTGAATTGTAGATGAGACCACTAGCCAAGATGCGTCTGCACAGATTAGCAAAGCTACTTTATGTGCTGTTTAAAAAGATGGTAACTTCAAGCCCATGTTAAAAAAAGGTGGCCTCCCTTCATATCTCTCCCTTGGGAGTTTCCCAGCTGTCCTCTTGCACTGGTGTTCAGCTAATCTTACAGTAGGCCAGTTTGGGTGGGGTGAATTTGCAAAAAAACCACTTTAAGCTTTCTGCCACTTGGGCTCTCTAGGACAGTTTATGGGACAGTCAGGTAACCGCAGTGGGACCACAAAGAAAATGCTGGGGACATGTAACTACAGTGGTCCTGCTTTGTCCTTGGCTGTATTGGGGCTGAGTATGTCATGTGCTACTCTGCCCAGTTTGGAAAGGTGACTTGAGCATTGTTTTTTGACCTGAGTAATTAATTTATCACTAAGACTCATCTAAACAATGTTGTAATGATACAGTTATTTTGGAAGATTCTGCACCTGCTTGCCAGAGCTATTGCCTTTCAATTTGCCGTCATTCTATATGTCGTCTTAGCTATGAAAGCTGAATCTTTTGAGGTTTGCTTTTTTTTCTCTTCCCCGCCGCCCCAGGTGGAAATGAGGCATCCATGAAGGCTAGGCTTTCTTCGTAAACATCACAGATAAGAGGAGGAGGGAAAAATACTGATTCCTTCATTTTGATCTGCAAAAAAAAAAAAGTCCATCAGTAAAACCCGCTAGCGGTAAAGATTACAGCAACTAAATATATTGAAACTTCCAGAGATCTCTTCTCTGGCATGGGGAATCTCACCTGTTGCTGACTATACAGCCAGTTCTGTCCCAAGAAGCATTGGCATATTAGTAAGCCAATTGTGCTTCTTATTTTGCAAATGAAAAACTTAATAACACATGGTGTGACTTTGTTTGCCTTGGTAAACAACAGCAACAGTTTTAACATAACTTAAAACCTTTACTTTTGAGGTGACAGTAGTCATTCCTGTAAAATATATCCAGCTTGTGATCTATTTGGTTATATTTAATTCTAGTGAGAGAGGATTTAACTTCTGGGGTTTTTTTTCATGTAAATTAGGAATTAATTTTGCCTGTGGCCATTTCATCTCCTTTGTTAATCGTTCTCTCATGCTGCGTAAACACTACTACACCTAGTCACATGGCATTTTTCATAGTAAGAAATTTCTGTATAACTTCATTAAATGCTGAGTGGCATTTCTGTTTTGTGTTTCCTTGTTGTCCGCATGTTCTTCAATTGCTTGTGTTATTTATTGAAATAACACCGTAAGTAAATTTGATGAAATCTAGCATGGGTTATATAAGTTTTCACTGGTCCCCCTTGCAGAACTGATTTGTAAAGGAAATATCTGAACTGTTTAGAGATCTTTGGCAACTGGAATCATGGATAGACTTCTTAATTGAAAAATGCCTACTTTGGGTCCCTAATTCAGAAAGTAGTAGGGACATGTAATTAAGCAGTGTCTTTATTCTGTTTAAGGTAAATGTGTCAAGGTTGCATGTTGCCTTCATTCTGCCATTTTCTAGCTTGGTTTAACCCCAGTGGGCAGGTCAGCCTCTTGCTCACCCCCATAGTGGGATGGGGGAGAGAATTGGAAAGGTAGACATGAGAAAACACGTGGGTTGAGATAAAGACAGTTTAATAGGTAAAGCAAAAGCCACGCAAGCAAAGCAAAATAAGGAATTTATTCACTATTTCCCACTGGCAGGCAGGTGTTCAGCCATCTCCAGGAGAGCAGGGCTCCATCACGCGTAATGGCTCCATCACTCCGAACGTTTCCTCCTTCTTCCTCCTTTCCCCAGCTTTTATCACTGAGCACGATGCCTTTATGGTCTGGGATATCCCTTTGGTCAGTGGGGTCAGCTGTCCCAGCTGTGTCCCCTCCAACTTCTTCTGTACCACCAGCTTACTTGCTGGTGGGATGGGGTGAGAAGCAGAAAAGGCCTTGACTCTGTAATAGGTAAAGCAAAAGCCACGCAAGCAAAGCAAAATAAGGAATTTATTCACTATTTCCCACTGGCAGGCAGGTGTTCAGCCATCTCCAGGAGAGCAGGGCTCCATCACGCGTAATGGCTCCATCACTCCGAACGTTTCCTCCTTCTTCCTCCTTTCCCCAGCTTTTATCACTGAGCACGATGCCTTTATGGTCTGGGATATCCCTTTGGTCAGTGGGGTCAGCTGTCCCAGCTGTGTCCCCTCCAACTTCTTCTGTACCACCAGCTTACTTGCTGGTGGGATGGGGTGAGAAGCAGAAAAGGCCTTGACTCTGCATGCACTTTTCAGCAATAACTAAAACATCCCTGTGTTATCAACGCTGTTCATCACAAATCCAAAACATAGCCCTATACAAGCTACTATGAAGAGAATTAACTCTATCCCAGACAAAACCAGCACACTCAGTTACATGAGCTAGTGTTGCATTTGTGGTATTTCCATCTTGTGCATGTTTGGAAAAATGTAACTACAATAATTAAGTATTTGGGCATGTAAATAAAACAAATGAACAAAAAAATGGAAAACTTCTCGGGAAGTGATGCCTGTAATTTTAACTTTTATAGCATGAAAACAAGCAAACTGTATGGCATCATCAGGGTTTTGGTGGCACACTTTTGGCTGTATTTATTTTGATAGTTTCTGGATCGTATGAAGCCATGAGAAAAGTTGGTATAGGACCTGAATCCCTGAATTGACACAGTGGGCGGCTGGTGGTAGAAGTCTTCAGAAGCACACAAGTAGACTTTTGTGACTATTTTAATGCCTCATGTGTGGTTTAGCTTTGTAACTGAAGTTGCATAAACTCTGTTGGTTTTGGTTTTTTTTCTTCTAACTCTGTTTTATATGTCCTAGTTTCAAGACTTAACATCACTGTTTCATTTGAAATGACAGGGTTTTTTGGGGGGTGATTAGTTTTGGGGGTTTGTTGTCTTTTGCTTTGAGGTCTGTTTTCTTGTTTAATCAGGGCAGTGACTCTTGAGTGGGCTTTGCTTTCCAGTTTAGTCTCTAGTTCAGCTACTTCCTTTTTTCAGTCTAGCATGGGAAAATAGTTCAAGACAGTTTGCACTTAAAAGTAGTTCTGAAATTACAGACAGAGAGCATTTGTGGCAAGTCCAAGGAGAGATCATCCTATGCTAGTATCACTAGTATGGTATCTACCGATGCTCTGAAGAAAGTAGTCAGTGTTGACAAAAGTCTGTGGTAGAGTTCGCTTGCATAACTACTTTAGTGGTATAAATTCACAGTCCTTCCCAACCTGCATAGGTTTGGAAAATTTTTTAGTATAGGTCTCAGCTGAAGAACCAGCTTCTTGTTGTTGAGGAGTGCAAACCACTTCTGAGCAGCCTGGCAGTGCATGCTCCTGGCTGCTGGGATGCTTCTGGTGCCAAACCATGGATGGGCCTGGGCTGGACCCCTGGGGGCACTCGGGTTAGGAGTTGTTCAGCAAGACCCTTTAATCACAGCACTTAACAGTGTCTTTAGTTGGTAGGTGTTGCTTGTGGACATTCCTGACTATATACCTGTAGCATTTGCAGCAAAGTTGTAGAAACTGGCACTACATGATTGAAGACCTCTTTTGCAAGACAAGTGTTCGTATCAAGACTAATAGGATAGTTCTCCTTTTGTTTTGCCTGAATGCTTCTGTAGCCGCTATGATTTGCGCCCAGGTGTTTGGTTTCTGATAGCTGTCATATGGTTAGGATGATTATGTCTTTTTCAGGGTTTCAAGGTAAATTATATTCAGGATTTCATCTGAAGAGATAGCTGAACTCATGCTCAGCACCAGAAGAGAAACGGCACACAAAACTCTTCCAGATCTTTTTTAGAACAACCTCCTCAAACTGTTCAGTTTGGGTACCTATTTATTATGGGCTGCAGCTGATATTTTCAAAAGGTTCTCTATAAGGAATTCTTTGTTATAACTTTATCTGCTACTAACGAGGAGGTCTACCTTGCTGTTAAACCTTTTTTGCATCTGCTTGCCCCAGAAAGTTGCTGATTTTGGATATAAAGTTGGGCCTAGTAACCTAACCATTAAGCATCAGGATTTGCATTGGCACTGTAGGGTTTTTTTTGTCACACACACACACCCTGCACCAGTAAACTTTAATTTTTACTGAGAAGCTGTGCAACTGCTTCTTACTGGTAAATCTCAAGGTAAACTGCTTGTCAAGTCCAGATAAAATCTGTATTTATATATACTTGAATATAGGTGAAATTCCTAACATGCAGTTGAGTCAACTTCCAGGTGAAAGCTAGCTGGAGTGATCTGGGTTTTTTCTTCTTGAATCTAAACCATTTTGTTGATATTTAAACAAAAAAGGAAAGATACTGACCTTAAACAAACAAAATCAAAACATCCCACAAAACCCCCAAACCAACAGAAGACCCCAAACCCAAAGATGCTTCAGTTTATTCATATAGAAATAGGCATCCCTCAGTTAGGAACGTGCTGAGATTTGCCAAACTTCTGCCTGCTCCCGTCAGTCTGTGCAGTCAACTTTTGCATCCTAATTTGGTGTGAAATCTGTTAGGGTCCTGCTTCATTTTTACGATGCTTTGTACCTTTCTGAGGGGTATGCTTTAAGTTAATCCTTGTAGGGAGAAAGGTGACTGTATTTTCACCGTTTTGCAGTAGTAAAACTGTCCATAGCATCGCTGAAGTGCCCCAAAGAACGTGACTTTCTCTCATTTTCTCCAAGAAGTCCCATTGGTCTCTTTCCCTGTATAGTCAAGTGAATTTTGTACATCTTCACTGATCCTGCTACGTCTCCTTAGGTACATGTAATAATCAAGTGAGTTCTGTTCTGTACTGCTAGTACCAGCTCTGGTTTTACAGCACTGAAGAGCAGCTTCTTTTAGTTCTTTGGTCTCATGTGCTCGGGATCCAGAGGCCAAGCTGGTTTGTGGTATAGATGTCTCCCATAATCTGGCAGGAGTTGGAGCCTGTGTGAAGCTTCAGGGTGCAGACCTATCCTTTTTTTTTTTTTTTTGGGGGTTTTTTTTTTCCCCCTTGCCTGAGCTGTCCTGGACAGGAATCAAAGTGGAACAACTTAAGTGCAAATGGAAGTCTTAGGGGAAAATGTCTTGACTTCCAGGTGGTGTGGGGAGAAGTGTTCATTTCCTCGCTCTATGCCTTACGTCTTTCTTGGGGATAGAGTGGCTGTAAAGATAATGGTTAACACTGGTTTAGTCGGGAAACTAAAAATCATGGTTGCTGAAATACCGTGTCTTGCTCTTGTGCAAATACAAATGTGATGCACGTCCTTATTTAAAAATACAATGCTAGCTAAAAAACTGCACTTGCTGAAGCAGGAGCAATTAGGTTTTGTACACAACTTGCTAGTCCACTTATTACAGGTTATGGGAATTGTTTATGGATGGAAATTGTTCTTTTGGGGTAAATTATTCAGAAGAATGGGTTACCAGACAGCTACAAGCTAGCTGAAAACATTTGTAGTATACAGATAAGAGACTTTAACTCAAGGAAATTTGGGCTCATTTTGACAGCCCAGTAGTAAAAAAAATCCTCCATAAATCCATTATTTATGTGTAATGAGTACCAGAATGATGCATGTTTCTTTGACCTTCCAAAATTTCATGTACCGGCTACAAAATAGTGTGGTGCTATAACTTGAATTGCTATAAGCAAGCCTGGGTTGAACCAACAAAGATAAAATGTATTTTTGCTTTTTTTTTTTTTTTTTTTTTTTTATTAAAGCTAAAAATGTGTCTGTGGTCTTTAACTGATTCTGGCACCTCACACAGAAAACCTGAGTCTGAAGTTTGGCTGTGTTACAAAGCCGGGTGCTTGTGGCAGTTAGCATGGTCTGCCACTTCTGCAGATGTTGCTGGCATCTCTTTAACATATATGCGTGGGGCAAAGTAAGCTGTAGTTTTATGTGCATTACATCAGATTCTTTCTCAGGTGTGTACTTCAAGATGACCTCATTTTAATCTTTTATAAACAAGAATAGGTGTGAGATTTCCCTTGTTGTTGACCAGATGGCGGTAGTAATGACTGAAAAATATACTCTCTTTCACGATGAATGGAATTTACCAGCTGCTGCTTTTGGGCTGTGGTGGAAGGGAATTTGTTGGGGAAAATGTGCTGACTGGCAATTTGCTCGCTCCATCTCTGTTAAAGCCAGGAGCCCTGTGGGATAAGGAGTTGATGGGATGTTTCTCTGGGATGGAAAAGTGAATCTTTTTGTCCTTCTTGATTTGGTTTTAATGCTACAGGAATTCCACTTCAAAAGAAATGTAAAATAAGGCTTGTATTAAGTAAAGAGTAAATACTTGAGAATTTCTTCTTCCCTTCGGCATGGGAAAGAGATGAGGTAAAGGCTTTTCTTTAACATTTGTTTTTAATAGTTTTAGTTTAAAAAAACCACAAAGTGTCACAGATTTTTGCCAAAATATTCAAAGATTGTGTTCAGGAATGCTATAAATACTTTAGAAAACAAAATTCAAGTGTGTGGTTGTTTGTGGTTTTGGGTTTTTTGGTTTTTGTTTTTTGTTGTTTTTTTTTTTACAAGGTGAAGAAATTTGAAGTAGCACCTCTAAAGAACTGAGATAATAGAGCTTCATTTCATTTTTAAGAACTAACTTTACCCTTTAAGTGGCTTTGTCTTGCATATTTAGGTAAAAGAAGATATTTCAAAAGAAAGAGGAGTCTTCCCCCCCCTCCTCCCCCTGCATATTAATATTTAGTGGATATCATTAATTAAATTAGCTCTACAGTATTTTAGAAGAGTCTGGTAATACCCCTAGCAAATAAACATTATAGGCCTATTACATTTATATTACTCTCATATTTTTCACTGTTGAGGACTTTGTGATTTTATTTAGCAAGGAGTAGTTTGTCTGTTTATCAGTCTTGAGATGTAGGATCTGTGACTTGACTGTTTACATAGATTACTACAGACTTTTTACTTGGGGGGTGGGTGGGTGCTACAGACTTTTTACTTGGGGGGTGGGGGGGTGGGGGGTGGTTGGTTTTCCTGAGTGGTTTTTTGTTCTTCTGCCTCAATCAAGAAAAAAGAAATGGCAGAGTTGTTTTTTGGGGTGATTTTTGTTTTTTGGGTTTTTCATACATGTTAGACAGCCTGTTGGGAAAAGTGAAAGAGAATGAGAATCTGGAAGGAAACCCTGTCTTTTACCTTTGTTTTCTATGGTACAACAGTGCTAAATAAAGCTCACTGCTACTCTGCCAGAAGTTGAACTGGAAACGGTGAATTTTATTAATATTCTTAGTTAATCGTGTGTAACTCTAAGGGTTTTCATGGACTTCAGAGAGTAAAGGGCTTCTGCATAGTCCCAGAAAATTGTTCAGAGCTAGTTTCTGTCATGTGGGGAAGAACACTTCCAGTCTCGGTCTTCATAGGACATTTGTCCTCTTTTTTCCTCCTGGTCTCTCTGTTCTGCAGGGGGTTACAGCCTCTGTGGCTGCTTCTCTGCAGTTTGGAGGGGCTGAAGCTGGAGAGAGGGAGAGAGGTACCTTGTCTTTCTATGTTCAGTGTTTTGACAACAAGGCATTTAAAAAAAAAAAAAAGTTATTGGAGTTTTAAAAATGGAGAGAGAAAAACAGAACTAAGAAAGAGTAGACCCTAAAATTTTTTTAAATGTCCACGAGGTGTCAGTGTACATCCAGGAAGAAGCCTGGGAGATCAACGCTTCCTTCTGAAAAAATAGTTGGTTGCCTTTATTTCCTAGGGCCTGGAATCATTTGCAGGAGAGAAGGTGACGAAGGTGACTTAAAGGTTGCATTTTCATAATAATGAGTGTGGTGTTTTTTAAGCAAGAAGTGTAAGTTTATTGATGGGTTTCTAGGTTTTGGGTTAGTTTATAAAACAATTGTAACAATTGTTACAGTTTCCGAGTTCAGTGTTGTTCTCCCTTGATTGCCATACATTGAGTGGGCTGCTTGCATTAGTAGCGTTTTCTGGGGAGGACTTCACATACTTCGTACGTGAGATATAAACAAATAGGAATATTCTAAACCATATTCTTGATTTTTTTTTTTTTTTTTGTTACTAAATGTTAAGTGTTCCTTAACATACTCATAAAACACGGTATATTTATATTTTATAGAAACCTGATTTTTGTTCTTCACAATGCTTTAATAAAATAAAAGTTACCTTGTCAAAAAGTGGCAGAAAACAATCAGATACTAGATACTTTCCCTTTTCATACCTGCGTGTTTGCTGAACGGGATTTGGTTATTTGTAGATTCTAGGATACCTAAGCCAATGGATTTTTGGAGGCAAGGGTATATAGAAATTAATTTTCTTAATGTTTTAAATAAATAATGTGCTGCTCACGTGTATTATGTGTTCTGTTTTGATACCATCTTTCTAATCCTATAAGTATTCATTATAAAAGAATTTTGTTGGCTTTTAGGAATGCCAAAATTTACTTCGCAAGCTCTCCTCTAGGTGTCATCTTAATTGAATAAATGCCTGATTGAAGCCAGTGTTAGGAAGATTTTTGGAAGAAGTGAACCTCCAAATAATCCTAATTTTAACAAAAAACCAAAACAAACCACAAGTTCAACTTTTAAATCATGTATGGATGATTGTGTAAAGTTGTAACTACCTTCTTGTGCTTGTATAGTAATACATAAAGTGTTCACACGTGGATTCTGCATGCGTAATTGATTTTTGTGTGTACTTTTGAAAACTGGGCTCTAAAATTCTGTAGCCTGTTCTTATTGCCATATGCTTTATAAATACTGTTAGTACTGTAGAGCTGGTTTGAATAACATGATCTGTGAAATTTCTATGTTGTGAAATACTTTCTTTTTTTTAAAAGAAACTTACCAGAAGTGATTTATATACTGATTCATGGGAGAAAAACTCGACATCCTCACGTATGTGAGTTTTGGTGTAATTGGAAAGAATTGCATGGGTGGTACACTTTATTGTAATAGGGTCCAAGTTTGGAAGAGTTCAGGTGTCCAGAAGGCTGTTTTGAGATATTTTAAGGAAGATATAAGGACTGATAATGTTGTTGATGAAAGGAGCTCAGCTTATGGGTGCGGTTTTACAAAGCAATTGAATCACTTTCTGTCACAGTGAGCAGTTTGAATGCTCCCACTGCTTCTGTGTCAGCTGTCAGCCCATGATGAGCTGGCTCAAATAATTCGCCAGCAAAAAAAAAAAAAAAAAAAATAATATGGGCAATTGGATCACGTAAGTGCCTGTGCTGGCTCAGGAAGGGGATATGAATGTGCAGGGATCATGTGGGAAGGGAGGAGTGAAGAGTCTCTCCGGTGGCCAGCAGTTAAAGTCAGACTCATCCACTTCCTCAGATGTCACTTAAAAAAAAAAAACAAAAAAACAAAAAAACACCAAACCCAACCTAATAGCCAAAACCCCAAACAAACAAAAACCAAACAAGTTTCTAGGCTGGTAAAACTTTAATTCATGTTCTAAATTAATACTCTGTTACATTTTGTGAAATTTAATTCAGTAATGGGCTGCTCAGCCCTTTAAGGAAAGTGCTTTTTAATCTTATAAATAACAGGGTTGAAAAACTGATAGCAAAAGTAACTTCTAAGAATAAATGTAAGAGCCCTCCTGGGAGCTACTTCCCTGGTGGGCATGAGGGGGGAGACTCTTTGCAAGGTTTGAAGCATCTGGGTAAGATTCTTGGCTGTTGGTGTATTTGTCCTTGCTCAGTTTTGGGAAGAGCTTACCATTTTGGCAGCTGCAGAGCATTCAGATGAGTGCTCCCATCCTGTAGTAGTGTGCGTATGTTTGTGTGAATATGTGGATTTTATCCAGCTGTGTTTTCCAGAGTGTTTCCAGTTGCCAGAAAGGAGCTCGCTCTTGGACATGAGGGAGGTGTAAGGGCTTCCTAAAAACTTCTAGGAAATTTAGCTCCCCCCAAACAGTAAATCCTGATATATGGGGCAGCTACTGACCCACACTATTTTAAAGAGAATCGCAATAATTCATATACGGTGATGCTGAGTGTTTACATACTGAAGAGAGATAAAATACATAAATATGGTGGTATCCATAGCAACTAGAATTCACTTTGCTCACTTGCATATAGTATTTTGAGTCTCTGGTATGTATGGAAACAAAATCCCACATGTGAGCAAGCCAGCTGAACTGTGGCTTCTGTGGTCACAGTCTATTCATATCTACCCCAAACTGTATTAAAAGTATTGGTCTAGTAGGAAAGTTCCACGCATTTTTAGTGTTATGCTAGTTAAATATTTATAATTTTGCAGAAGAGTTGTAAGAGTTGAAACAAGTGAGAATCTGATTTCCAAAATCTTTAAAAGACAACTTAATTCTTTCAAAGAAAATTAATCAATGTATTCAGGAGCCTCCCCTCCCAACCCCATCCTGGAAAAAAAACGCTGACCACCAAACTGCCCCCCTGCCCCATCACAACACTCTTCCTTGGGTGGGACAGGGAAGGGGGTGAGCCTGGGCTGTAGGCAGATTGTACCATTAGATGACTAATGAGTAGGAAAATCTGAACTGAAACTTTTGAAGGCAATAGGTTTGTGTTTTGTTTTTTTTTTTTTTTTTTTAAAGTTGAGAATTTTGGAGCTATTTAGCATTTCAGCCTCTTCCTCCCCCCGGCTATTACTGACTTCCAAAACTTTCTACTAGGAGAGTGTCAGTAACGACAAAAATAGAGAATAGGTGTTTTGAAAGAGTAGATTTTGTTGTCCTTTTCTCGTTGATGAAACCAGAGCTATATTTTGAATGGTAGAAATTGTGTGGTCTTCTGAGAAAATATTTGCTGCTATCGCTCTGTCATTCTAAACACAGTGTTTCCTCTTGATAACACTTCTTAGTTCTTTTATTTATCAGAATGTTACGCTTATGAGTGAATAACAGACATTCAAGCTAATTGTAAATTCCCTAAGATGGCCAGACTTGGGAAGTATTAGACGGGAATTGCTTCCATGCAAAGTGTCCTCTTCCCAGTGCCCTTCTGGCAGGGGAAAAGCTATCTATATTATAAAGTTGCTCCTACTCAGGTGGTTTTTTTTCCTTCCTCAGTCCAACCCTTCTTACTTCGCCTCATGATGATTTAATCGCCGGAGGCCAGTGAGTGCTGTATGACACTTCTTCAGGTGCATTGCTGTGCTCTATTCTTAGCTTTTCACAGGCTGTTCGTTATTCCTTACTCTTAATTGGTTATATCTTGTAGCCCCCATGATGGATTAACGTTTTGTTAATGCTGGCTGCTGAAGTCGCACAACCGTGTCAGTCCAAGCAAAGCACAGGCTAAGACAAAACCACACTAATACGGCTGAAACCAGACAGGTAACAGACCTGCTGTAGCAAAACTTCCAAGCTGATTTTTGCAAATACAGCTAAAATCAAACTTAAATAGGCATAATTATCAGTTTGGAGTCGGTGGGCTTTCTGACCTTGGCCTATGGAGATATGATCCACTGAGCTTCTTGGGTTTTGTGTTTTGTTGGGGGGAAGCAAAAAAAAAAACCAACCAAAACCAAAAAAACCAACCCTTCCCTTTTTATTCTTTCTTTGATAGTTGAATGGCTCTGTTGAAAGCAGATCGATCTTGTTTATTTTCTTGAATAGTCAACAGCTTATTTTCTTCAGTAGTCTACAGAAATTTGTTACTTGAGAACAGCAGCCAATTCTGGAATTGTCCTAAGCTGATGTGAGTCATCACTGAAGGTTTTAAATAGTTGAATGTGATGTTTGTTTCCTCCCTTCCATGGCTCAAAATGGTATGAATCATTTTTTTTAGTGTTTCCCAGATAATAGTCTGAGCGGAAGCGGTATGCATTTCTGACTCACGTTCTTAAATGTTGGAGGAGAACTCCCAACCACTGCTGGTTTTGGCCGTGTGGGAATTCCATAGGAATTTCAGACAAACGTATAAAAGCAAACACTTTGTAACCACGGCAACATAACCCACAAGGATTCATGTGGTTGGTGACATAAAACTGTGAAAGCCCTCTACTGACTGTCACAACTGACTTGACCTTTCTGCCTAAATTTTGTAAGAGGTACGGGATAAAAATTCAGTCATGAAAATCAGTTTTCAGGTTTGCAGAAGGTCTTGCAGAACACTAGGATTTGTGCTCTATTTTTACGTGGCTACCTGCTACTGTTCTTACCTGCTAAAATGAAAAAGTCTCTTATGAACCTGAATCTCTTACGTAGTTTCATATGCTCTTAGTCAAATTCAGGTCTCTGTTCTTTCTACGTAACTTGGAGCACAACTCAAAAATGATACATGCTCCAGTGTAACTGAAACGGTGCTGAAAAAAATTAGCTAATGAGTTTTGTAGGGGGAAGGGAAGGGGAAGAGGAAGAGAATGGCACATCTGCGTTAAGTTAAAGAACGGCATTGGTAGCAATAACCTTGACGTGACTTGGAAAGGGGTAATTGATTTGTCTGTCATCCAGAGCTCATCAAACATGTTGCAATGACAGCTTTTATATGTCATCACTTAGAGTGGAGCTAGTGATAGAATCAGACTGGTCACTTGTCACAGGCAGCAGAGCAACTCTCATTTTTAGAAATCTACCTGACTAACATTTGCTTCTTCGGAAGCTCATCAGTATGGCAGTCCAGCAGAGTTCTAATGAGGTAATGATAAAACTTTATTCCAGGTTTCTTGGCTCCAGCTGGAATTTCCTCATTTTGAATCCCAACACCAGCACTCTGTCCAGTGCTGAATCTGGGCGCGTTGCGTTGTGCTGCCTTTCCTTTAAGGGGGTTTCCAGCCTTCAGCAAAAGACCCAAAGTTAAGAAAAAAGCAAAGTGAGGATAAAGGTTACTGTCTTGTAGCCCATACAGCTAAGTGAGCCTCAGTGGGGAAGCCGCCTGGATGAAGTCCTGTGTAGCATGCTCTAGGTGAGCCTGCTTTAGCAGGGGGGTTGGACTAGATGATCTCCTGAGGTCCCTTCCAACCCTTACGATTCTGTGATTCTGTGATTCTACAGACCAAATGTAATGCGTTCCTCATCGTCTGCTAGAGAGAAACATGCTGGATTAAAAAAAAACAAACCAAAAAAGCATCTGAATCCAGGGAAGTTGGAACCTGTTCTTTTCCTGTGTAACAATGAAAGACCGCACTCATGGTTTTTTGATTAAGCAGCTGGTAGGTGAGAATTGCTTCTTTTCCTTGGGATACAGGCATAGGGATTTGGTTTCAGTGCATCAGAGCAAGAAGAAACCGTTAAGCCTGCTATGCCATATTTTAGAAAACCCCGAGGAGATCTACTGATATTCAAGGTTGCAGCCTCTGAGAGGCTTGTGGTGATCTTGTGCATTATAGCATCTGTCCTGGTAGCCCAGACCATGCACTGTATTTGCAAGCCCCAGAATACCTACCAAAGAGGGAAAAGCAAGCCTATTGTATGGTGCAAATACGACAATGTTATGTTGACCGTTTGCAATGTGGGTTAGTTTTTTTTTTTGTAATAAATTATGAGCTTGATTCTGTTTTCTCTGCAGAAGCAGTGTTGCAGGAAGACATTTTCAAAGGGGAAATACATAAAATCAGCACTTCCTATGCTCATCTTTAGAGCATGACTACTCATCATTAGAAAAGGAGATCAAAAGAGGTGGCTTCTCGGTGTATGCGTGCGCCCAAAGGGAATTCTCCTAGTTGTTTTACCAGCTGCCCTAATACAGTTCAGTAGGATCATGTTTTAGTTAATTTATAAGAGTGTGCGCAGTATTGGTATAAATACTTTCAAGGAAATGTGATAGATGCTATAAAACTGAGATTAGGAGTTCTGAGGTCGTTCATTTGCTCCAGCCAAGCTACCTTTATCTGCTTCTTTTCCTTGAGAAGATGTAATAGCATTGCTTCTTGAAGCATCAGGCTGTCAACGCCAGCTGTGACAGTGCATTGATGTCTTCCAATGTCTCTGAGTTATTTTTTTCGTTCTGCTGTTGTTGCATTCCTCTCCAGTCTCACCTCCCAGCAACTCCCAGTTGACATGTGAAAGAACAAACAGGGGCTGCTGAGACTGAGCCTTTGGTTTTTGTTTTGTTTGTCTCCTTCAACTCTGCTTTTAGGGCTGGTGTGTACAGCTGAAATTGCTGCTTTCCATAATTACTCCTGGAAGGATTCTGTGTTTATTATTGTAATTGATGCCATTTTCAGTTCCAGAACACAAAATTGGCTGTGGACATGGTCTGAGCTGGAAGGAGCTAAGGAGGCCAGAAGTGTTCTTGCTATCAGTGGCTTTTCTGCCTTTGCTCTGCCAACAGGTGAAAATACCTGCAACCAAACTGTCGGCCTTGATTTTCATATTAGGAAGTCATTTTTTAAAAGCTGTCATACTTGCAAAAAACTGAAGTCTACAGCTAATAATGGCAGGTTTGCATGGGTTTAACAAATGCTGGAGTGTTTTGCCTGCTTCTCTCTTTTGACTGAGCCGATACTTTGCGATCTCTTCTCCATTTTCCAACAGAAGTTGTGTTCTGTCACTTACCTTTTCCCAAAAAGAAAAGTTGCTTTAAAACCAACCCATGTCCTGTCCAAAACCCACATCAGACTACCTAAAGTACTTTGTCCACATCTATTTGTCTGTCTTCATGGATGCAGACTTACCTTAACTATCGGTAACAAAATGTGTGGATAGGTGCATCTTTTTGTGGTCTCTCTTCCCTGAAACGGGAGTTGTTTTGACTCCTAGTTAATTTTCTAAGACTGAAAATTCCACCATCAGACTTCTACGGTTGTTGTCTTGGAAAGCTGGTGGATGTACTAGCTGCCCTCCATCTTGGTCAAAAGACAGGGAGGTGGCTGCTGTTAGATGGAGCTGATGTATCGATGGGAGCCACCAGCCGGAGCACGTACACTTTTTGTGAAGTACCTTGAGACCAGAGGACTTCTATTACGTACTATCTGTTAATGTAAGAATAGATCGTTGATTTTGATTACAGGGTTGTATGCTGTAAAAGCATAAAAAGATGACCCTGCCAGTGAAGTTAAATCTGGCCTTAATAGAAAGAGAAGTGTCGTGGGTAACATCCTAGCTAGAAAGTCATGAGGAGATATGTGGTTCCCTCATATTTCCACTTTCTTTGAAGAGAAATAGGATTCTTGTATCTGCTTTTCTGCTTTTTTTAGGGATGTCAGTTCTTTAGACAGCTTGCTAGACTACATATTTTGGATATCGGAGCTACATTTTTTTTTTTAAACTGTATTGATTTATCTTTTACTATGGTGGTTGTAAGATGCTGCAGCCGAGAGTTTCTCTACCAGTGTGTGGCTCAGGTGTATAAAATGTGCGAGAAGTCTTAAACAGAAAATTGCTAAATGGATTTTTATACTTCTAAGATATTTCATTGTTCTTTGATCAGGTTGTATTTCTGAAGTATTTTTAAAATAAGTATAAGATTAAGTATACAGATTAAGTTTACATCTCGGTCACAACCATGCATTTTGCATTATTAATTTTTCTCATACTGCTCCAATAGAGAAAAGTTAAAATGAATGCTGGATTTTTGTTCTTTGTCATATTTGTGTCTCAGTTTTTGCCGAGATGACTATTCAGTTACTGGATTTTACTAATTGCAAAGCTTTATGTAGTCGTGTGGGTTATTTGAATTAAGATAGTTCTGTCAATTAATTGAGACTGTATACTTGCATGAGAAAAAGAAGTGAGAACTGCCTACGATATGCGGGAGGTGGAAGGGAGGCTATTTTGCTTTTCCTTGGGAGCAGAAATCTGGAGCCTGGAGTTTAAAACTAGTCTCCTTTGTCAGCATCCCAGCTGTGCATGTGCTCTGGGATAAAAAGAGCAAAATTGGGAAGAAAGGTAGTAATTTCTTGTTGCCTTAGACCGTTTTCTTTCCGGACTCCACCTCGTTCCCCCAGGAGCAGGGAGGAAACAGCAGAGGAGTTCAGATGAGTGACTCATGAGGCTTCTAGAAGTATTGCGGCTTATATTCATGGTGATGCTGAACATTTGTCTCTGTCTAGATGTGGGCAACACTTTAGTAAATATTCTAGGTAAATTATATAAAAAATCTGCTTATATGGGGACACGCCTATGCACTTGCAGCTGTAGCTATTATAAGCAATCTTTGTCTTCTGAAGAAATCCATAGTTTAGGTCTCTGTCTTGCATAGCTGATACACAGATTGTTTAAAAAATAATTCATAAGCCTTACTTGCCTTTACATTTTCTCATTTCTTTTACTGGAACCTGACAGAACAATTTCCTTCCTTTCCTAGATCCTTAATTATACAAAATATTAAATGAAACCAGTTGGATTAATCTCAGCCTAGAAAAGACTTGGTAAATGCTGGTCGGCAAGAGAGAAATCTTTATCTGGGCAGGTTTCTTGACACTGAGTGTGCTTCAGTGAGGTTTTCAGTGTCATCAGCAGTGCTGCTACAGTCCTCTGCTCATCAATTCCTAGAGAAAAGGGTAGGTCTTGAGAAAAGGTTGCTATTTTTAGCTGCTTCAGAGTTGATTTTTTTTCTGTCTGATACCAGACATGGCTGCTGTCATCCGTGTTTTAACCTGCATTCTTGCAATATATTCTCTTTATATACACCCATGAAAGACTTTTGAAACTTGATTTACTGAAAAAACAAGTGTTGTTTGAAAATGACAAGGCTTTTTTTTTTATTTGCAAAAAGCTATCATGTCAACACAAAAGCTTTTTTTTTTCTCCAAAGTGCACATCCTCACTATTGTCCACTTGAAAATTCTTTTTATTCCTGCTCCATTGCACTCCTTAAAATTTTAATGTTATGTATGGAGATCTTATTTTGCGAACAGTTAGATATTGCAGAGGCTGTAGATGACCCCTTGAGCCCCAGTAGACATGGCATTCTTTTTTCCTTTTTTTTTTTTTAAGTTAAGCTATTTTTGACTCTTCTTTCCTACTACTTGTTCAGTAAGCTTTCTTATATGAAATATGTGACATTTAATCTGGAAATTTTTGAAGGCTTTGGGCAAGATGGATGACGATGACCTGCTATCTTTATTTTTATTAAGATAAACTGAAAAAAACTTTGAGAGGTGCAATATTCTTTCTTCATACCTTTGTAAAGATCCGTTATGATTCCTAAAGATGATCTCTTCTTCCTTATTGAAAGTTATTAGTTTAGATAATCTGCTGAAGAACTAGAACCTTAGTTTGGTTTACTTCAGTAGAATTGTGAACTTCAGCTTTTGGCTTTTAGACTAGCTGGTAGGTAGCATTAGAAACTTGTATTTTGCAAACGAGAGGATACCTTGGATGATTTTTGATGTTGAAAGAAGAAATGATTAGAGGTGGTGTTTCCATTGAGTTGAAGGCATTACTTTCACTTGCAGGAGGTAGGATGGGGGGGGAAGATTGTTCTTTTAAGTAACCTCCAAGTGCTAGTTCATTGTAAGCAAAAGTTAAATGTTTCTAGAACTGGGTTGTCCTTTGGTTATGGAAGTAATTGCATAAACACATTCCTAGTGTGAGTGGGTTGGGTTTTTTGTCTGCTTGCTTACGAGGTTTAGATTACTATCAAGATCAATATAGTATTGACTCAGTTATGTTGATTCTCTTTCTAATGTAAACTGTGACGTTATTGGCTTTTAACTCTTTGACCGTAGTAATGTCACCATTCAAAAATACATCATGTAATGCAAGATATAATGTTAACTTGCTTTTGGAAATAGTTTATATTAATTTTACTTTAGTTATAGGTAAGATTTCTAGAATAATTATGAGAGTAGATTTAAATATTCTGAATTTTTGCAACTAATTGCGTGTGAAGTCCTATACTTTTTTATGGTAACTGTTGAATTTCTACCTAATTTTTTTAAGTGCACTTTAGACCGCTTCCACATAATTTGAACTAAACTGGGCATTATCTCTGTCTAGCAACATGTCCAGTTGGTAATTTCGAAGAAAACGTATGGAACTCTAAGCATTTGCTTACTATATAAACTTATGGGCTCTCAAAGTGTTCATTTTTACTGGTCTTAACTAGAATACCATTATCTTACAAGCACATGTGTGTAGTATGAAAACTAAATATGCATTTTGTCAGCGTACTTTGTAGACTTAAAATCTGGGGGTTTAAATTTTTTTTTCTAAACTAACGTTTATTTGTACGGTGTCTATTCTTTAGCATGCTTTTCATGAATAAAAAGCAAAATATTTTCCAGGTTGTGGTTGCTGCGTTCATAAGACAGGAGGGTGTTGCAGCAGATGAGAGAATGTTGAGAATGTCTGTGTTTTTATTTAAACTGGTTTTGCTGTGGCCAGGAGGAGCGTGAGTTGTCATATGTATTCATGTGAATCTGTGTTGTTTCTTTTTAATAAATGGTTGAAATGCTAGAACAAAGCAGCGTAGTGTTCAAACCATTCCTTTTTCATAATTAAAACCAAGAGTATGACATTCCAAAACAACTGGACTCTATATAACGAACAGAATATATTTATAAAGATGTTTGTCAGTCAAATGCTATAAATGAGAACATTTGGGAAATTTGAATCATATCTGATATTGCGCGGTGGATGAGAAACTGGTGCTACGTTCTGCCAGGGCAGCAGTCCTCTTTCGACCTTACAGAAACCTTCACCCGCATCAAGTGTCAGTAGGTGTGTGTGAAGCAATTTGTGCATGTTCCAGTGAAGCTACCGTGGGTGTTATTTCAAAAAAAAGGCGATGTGAGCTTTTCGTGTCTGTGGCCCCCCAAGGTGGGAATTCATGTCTGTTAATGTCCAAACCATTTAATAGATCACTTAAACCTGTCTTCCTCTCTGCCTGCATTCGAGTGTGAAACCTGAGTACAAATGCTTTATCGTAGAGCTAGAAAAGTCTTCACCATTGACAAATTCTGATCTTGCCAGGCACTGGAGGCCATAAGAAGTGCCCTCATGCCGCACAGCGGGAACAAAAATCCTCCCTCTGTTCCTGTAACACTGACGCTTATCCAGCAAGTTTGACAGAAGCCATTTACATAATACACCCACAAACCAGCACCATTTAGGCAGATCCAAGCTGAAATATTTATTCAGCACTTTGTAGGACTTTATATTCTATCTTTATTATTATGATATACTATTATATTTTTATAATATTAATATTAATATTACATTTACATTAGACTCTAATTTTTTTCAAGCTGAGGTTATGTGTGTCTACTAGTTGCAAAAAACCCCATGGGTTTGGTCATTAATAGCTGGCTTTTTAATAGTCAACCGATGAATTTAAGAGAGATTTTACTTGCATTTAATTTTCAGAGTACTGATGTGGGGAATGTCTTGTCTTCAATGAGTTAAGCGAGGACTGTTTTGCTGCTCCGACCAGTGCCATATGAAAGCAGTTAAAATGCTGGAATTGTTTACTGCCTAAATAGTTGTTAGTCAGCAGAGCCAGTACACCAGATTTCTTTGCGGCTTTTAGTGGAAAATATTAAACAGTCGCTCTTTCTTCAGTTATAGGATTTTTACGTTTTCAGCTGTGTTAGTCACAGAACTGGCACAGACGTAACTGCGAAG
>NW_009259683.1:3995552-4053859 GCF_000687185.1 Egretta garzetta
CCAGCCTGCTGCTGCTGCTGCTCGGTGGGAATGCTGCCGTGGCGGTGGTTTGTGCTCTGCTCCTACAGGCTTCTAATGACCAGCTCGGACAGCTAGGCTTTTTATTTTTTTATTTTTTTTTTATTTTTTTTAAGCTTTGTAAGGCTATCTGCTGATTGTATAATTTGTCAAGGGAAAAAAAACTGATAAGCAGAAGCTCTAACTAAAGAGGAGAATCAGGTTGGCACAGTGACAGATGCTCGGGTAAAGAAGTTGGCTCAGAGAACACGTACGGAGTCTGATTTTTTTTTTTTATTTTTTTTTTCCCCCTTTTTTTTTTCCTTCTCCCCCTCAATCTGAACGAAGACTATCATGGGAACTGCATTCACATGGTGATCAAAAGAAGCACTTGAGTGATGAACTGCTTTTGCAGAAGAAGTCTTAGGCAGTAATTTGAGCTTTTGTGTGCGGTAGCTAGCTTGTTTTGCTGAAGCATTCTTCCTCAACAGTATTTCTGCCGAACGCGTTCCCTGACGGAGAAGCCACAGCTACTGCCCGGTGAAGGAAAAAAAATGAACGCTCCGCATTGCTCGTGTCCCTGATGGAGTAACGCCGTCTGCGTTGCTGTCGTTTGGGGAGGCTGGATTCAACCGGCAATATTATTCAAGGAGTTCATTGTCCCTGTGGTCTGACTCATCGCATGTAAATGTACTGCAGCCGTGCTGTACGTTGCAGATATTTTTCTTGCATGGGAAAGAATTCTTTTCCTCTAAGCAGGTCCTGAATAACTGCTGGAAATGAGATGTGTTTTTCTGGCTGGACTGTTTTTGACATTGAGAAAGGAAGCCGTAGAATGACAGGATGATCAGAAGGCGCGTTTATTTTCAGTCACCAGAAAGCCTGCGACGGATGATTTAAAACTGACCTTGCAGGAGCGGGTATAGCTCCGGCCATCTCTCTCGGGGCAATTGTCCCTTGTTCTGTTCTCAACAGGACGGTGTCCTGTCTTCTGCAACAATGATTTCACTGTGGGGGTAGAAGGACGCTGTGGAAGTTGTGACATTAGCAAAGACAAATTTGCTTGAAAGGACAGCTGTGTGCGGCAGTGAGCGCTGTTCGAATGGAATTGGATCTTGGGATATTTTTATCAGCTGTTCCGTGGTTTCATTATTGTGGTTTCAATGCCTAGAGGGAAATTTTATTTTAAAAAGAACAACTTTTTTTTTTTTTCAGCATCATCTTGAACATCTCAGGGTGTTTAAATCTGAAAAATGAAGTGTAAGGGGGGATTGGAATGTCCTTTTTTAAATGCTAATGCACCAGCAGTAGCACTGGCAAGTTTGTGAGGGCATGTAAAACAGGTGAAAGTATTCCTTCTATGGTCCCCATTGCGATACCTGTGGTCTGGTTCCCCAAATACTCTTGTTGGTGTTTTTTTGTTTGCTTTTGCTTCCTCAAACGGATCGAATGAGTCGAGTCTGTATTGTTGTTTTGGAGGAGGTGGAAGATGATTCTCCCACATTTATTTCCAAATTACCTCAGGAAAATGTATCTTTACGTCCATCGCCCTCTGGAAATGTGCTGGTAAGGCATGTTGTTTGTTGGCATCTTTCCTGCTTATAATACTGTCGCAAATACGAGTAGTAATTTTCCTAACATTAACATGAACACGCATGATGTTGAAACTGGACAAGGTGGTAAAAGCTGCCTGTACTAAAGAGGGGGAAAAAGCTGAAACGTAGTTGTAGAACTAATATTTGCAAGGGCTCTTTCTTTTTCATGTAACCTGTTTATGGTGCAGCAATAACATATTTCAACTCTTGTATAATAGCAGAGGGTTTTTAGAGGGCTTGGTAAACTGTATTTGAAGTAAATGGTTTTTCCCTGTTCCAGTCCTCATTCTTCAATGGTCCATTTATGCAGTACCACTTTAGAAACTGATGTAATCATTGTATTGCAATAATATGCTGTGTTTGAGTATGTAGTGTACATCAAGTGAGGGCAATTCTAAGCTAAAATAAAAAACAGCATAAGTCATAGTCTTGATGTAACTGTTAGGTTTGAGTTACCACTTTCTGGACATGATCAACACTAGGCACTGCTTTTATTGCTTGAATTATTTTATTTTGTCAAGACTGACTTAAATCTTGCTAGCTCAGCAGCTTTTCTTACTTACTAAGAAATCCTGCTATATTTAGTAATAGATGTGTGTGAGTGTGAATTTGTTACCATACTTATCTGATGCACTTTCCTTTCCCACTCTATCTAAACAGGTGAAAAACTTATAGTAACTTTAGTCACTTGCTAATGGGGTTTGTTTGCTTATATTGTATAGAATTTGCAGCACGTCACAACAGCCCTAATTTTATTTTGAGGAGTTCTTCTTTCAGCTGTTACAAGCTAGTCTTCTGGGCCTTTTTTTTTATTATTATATTTTATTGACTTAGGGTATGTTTGTTTGAGGTTTTTAAACTTGGAATTTCTTCAGTTCTACATACTGTTGCTGGTTTCTTTATTTCGCTGCCTGGGATGTTCTATTTTGTCACCATCATCTGTTTGTGTTTTATATCAAAAAGCCATATGTGTATCACTAAAAACTGAAATGGGGTTATATTCTAAGATGTGGGTTTTTTCTTCATTTCAGCCACCGTTGGTTCAAGCTATATTTAATGGAGATCCTGATGAAGTTCGAGCACTGATATTTAAGAAAGAAGATGTTAATTTTCAGGTAAAAAACAAACATCGTTAGCTTTGAATACATTTTAATTTTGTTTTGATACAGCTTTCTGCTGTACTAATCATTTTCAAATTTTGCTAATTCATGAGCTGTACATTTTATTGCTTTCATGTAATAGGCAAAGTAAAGCCCATGCATATACTTCTCCTTCCCAGTATTAAGTTTGGCTTTGTAGATCTGTGTTCATAGTAAAGACCTAATTCTGTATTCCTTTCAAATGTTAGTGCTGCACTGCTTGTGTAACTGAAAAGTTTGTTTATACAGTTGCATCAGACTTTCTAAAAAGTTAGACTGGTTAAGTGTGATGCTATGTAGACTTTGATTCTTTTTAAATTAAATACAGCATATAGTATACATTAGACAATTACAAGAAAATAGTCTGGGGTTTCAGTGGTAGTTCTAATAGCAGGTTTTAAAAAGGGAAGCATAATGATTATATTAGTAAGTAAAAATGAGAAATTGTGTTTATATGTCCTATTTGCAGTGCTGCAAAACCAAACACTGCAGACTTAAAAATTGTACTGAAGTGAAATTGAGTTTGTTCCATTGGGTGAAATTCACTTTGTGTTGAAATTCAAGATTTCAACAGCATGCAGTTACTGTATTTACTTTCTATTAAAATTCTGATACGCATGCTTGACGCTATACAAGATGATATACCATAAACTCTTTCCATTGATTAGAAATTGCTTTGATTATTAAAGAAGACTGGCATAAACCATTTAGGGTTTAACACTATGGGAATGTGTGTAGCTGTTTCTCCTCCAAATGCATCAGAACAAGAGTGATGCTAAAAAGCAGAGGCCAACATCTAGATGCTGTATACATAGTAGTCATGATAATGGTTTACACTTTCTTTTTGAGAGATGTAAACCAAAAGGAAATACATAGTTTGGTATGGGTGTTCTGACATTTAAAAGCATTCTGCAGAGCTTATATCTGACCAATGCCAGCTGAAGTATGAGGGAGCCCTCCATTGTCTTGAAGAGCTTGAACAAGACTGTATAAATAAACTTGCTGTCAAATTTAAAGTTTTGCTTGGTAAGGTTGAAATTTTTTTTTCTCATTTTTCAGTATTTTTGCGTGTTCTTAAGCAAGACTGTATGATGGATTATATAATATCAAAAGACTTAATCTTCTGTTTAGTTATGAGAGCATTAGCTCTGTATCGTTCCAGTCTCTTCATATGTGTGCTCTGGCCACGTTGCCATTTTTTTATTTCTAAAACGTGATTTAGTCTGTATTGTTTCATTTATATTCCTCCACATGTAAGTCAGGTTTATCATTCATAGCTACAGTGCCTTTAAACAAAGTTAGGTTAGTATCTTTCTGCTTTTTTGATTCTCTATTACAAAAGCCACTCACTGTTAGGTTTCAGTATGTCTGTGGTAGTGGTTTGGGCTTGGGTTTTGTTCTATCTCAAGTTTTGTCAAACAGTTGCCCATAAATATGAATTCAGCAGATGTGTTCAAACAGGAAAACATGTAATTGTTTGATGTCTTTGAAGAGGGTTACTTCAGACAGCCAGGTGGTTACAGCAAAGAAAAATACTGTAGGTAGAATATTCAAAATCTGGAGATTTTTACTTCTTTACATCTATTTATTTATTTATTTATTTTGGTGGATACATCTCGCTTTAACAGAACATGTGTGCATATTAGGCTAGTAACACACCCAAGGTGTGCTTAGAACCCGTCAAGAACCAGTATGCTATTTTTTCATAGCCACCTTCTTCAGCATAGGCAGATGCTTATCACACATGACCACTCCTTCCTACCATGGCATTCCTAGTCCTACTACAGTATTTAATATTACATTCACATAAATACACCTTAAAACACTTGTTGGGACTAAATGAGCATGTAAATTCTCCCATTGCTTGGTAGAAATGAAGTAAACTGCCTAGTGTTTTTTTCTTAGTCTGTGTGTGTGGTGTTCTTTTCATTGGGTTTCTCTTTGCTGTATGTGCTTGACTGGAGATAATATACCCCTACATAGTCTAGATCCAAAGTTGTCCCCTTAATTATGTGCTATAAATTGGTGTGGCCAGAAGGGGAGGGAAAAAGTGAAGAAAATGAAGTGATTATGTGTATTTCCTAATAAAGAGAAGGATTGTGATAAACTGTTTTGACTGTTGTGGATTGTATTAGACCAGTGTATATATTGGATTTTTTCCACTTCGCTATCCCAAGTGCTTCAGTACAGTTGTTTGAATTCCAGAGTCATTCCCTCCAATGCCTCTGCAGAGTCATTTCCCCCTCTCAAGAGCAACTAATCATCTTGCAGTTTGTATTCCAATAGTTGAGATTCCTTCCTTCCTCCCATCCCCTGAGCATGGGTTGGACTCCGTAACTGGAGACCTAGCAAGGTTCTGCAAATCAATTTTGCCCAGAAGTGAACTGAAGATAGAGCTGTTGTAGGTCTTTGTCGTGACAATGACAATCATCTAGGAAAGTTGTTACTGTCTTGATGAAATGTGGGCGGTGTTTTCCTTCTGTTTTCATCTAGCTTCATTTACTTTTTTACTTTTGGCGTACATTGTCTTTAAGCAAAATTGGCTTAATACTCTTTTAAAGCTAAGGGAGTTGAGTCGCTGTATTTGGCTTCCTGACTCTAGGCTGTGGTAACTGTTTGATGTTATGGCAATATCTAAAGATTGCACCCAGGCTGGGCTGTATTAGAGCGTTACTCCTAAAACAGATGATGTCTTTTCCCATAGTGTTATATTTAGAAAGATTCTGAGATGGGTGGCCTTTCATAATGTGAGTTACTGTGTGTGACTGTAAGATGAGGTACTGATAGCAAATGGGCTTTTTCAGGAAAGAGGTTGTTCTCTGTTCATGCCACACCAGCCTTCTCGAGTCACAGCCTCAGTCTAGATTTAGAAAGCATGTATTGTATTCCGCTCTGCTGTTGTAATCTTTTGTGAAGAAAGAGCAAATTGAGTGTGTCCCTAGCTGCTTAAACTGTGGTTCAAAAAGGCTTACCTCCTCTGCAAGGTGGAAGTGTGCAGCTTTTTTATAGACAACGCTGGTTTATAGGAACTTTGATCAAATGAATTGTTTGGAAGGTGAACTCTCCTGAGGCTCCAATTAATGGAAAAAAGGGAGGGGAAGGGGTTGCTTCTCCCATTTCCCAAGAAAGCTTGAGAAACTGTAGCTGCTGCTCTCATGAATCAGGCTTAAATCACACATATCGCTTATGTCTAGCTTGATACAGTTTGTTATACACATGGCTCTTGCTCTGCTCAGTATTTGCCTATATATGTGTGTGTGTGTGTATCTATGCATGTTAAAAAATCATTATTATTTCTTGGTACGATCTGAGCTTTTGAAGCTTGGCAGTAAGGAAAATCTTGTGTGATAACTGACACATTTAATCTCTCTTTATTAGTTAATGGGGAACCTCCACACTTCCTGTTCTTGCTGATCAGAGTAGTTTGAATTTTGTGTACTTTTCACCAGTTTTAGCTTACTAAATGATTTCAGCATTGCCTTTTATAAATCAGGATTTGTTTGTTTGTTTTTTAAGATTTGGAGGCCTATTACTATTGCAAACTATGCCATTTCTGTTTGTAACCAAAACTTTTATGATCTGTGTTCAGTTTAAAAGATCATGAAAATGGAATATATTTCATCTCAGCTATGTAAGAATATAATTTTGTGGAGGGAATACCAGCTCACTGTCAAAAATTATATAAAGGCTGCAGATCTAACTACTGAAATGACTGTTCAAAATCAGAACAATTTTTCCGCCTCCTAGACCTATTAGGGTAATATTTCTTGCCATGAAAAATGATACTGCACGTAACCCAATATGCAGTTTTTATAACCCGATTGCACTTGATCTTAGCTGAGGGGATGAACATCCGATCCTCTTTGGAACTGGTGTCAGTGTGCCCCTTGCTCTTCTCATGCTAAAGCCAAACAAGTGCTCTTTTTGGAGGAATCACAAAATCACGCAGATCTTTCCCAATGTTCAGAAGTGCTCACTGCTTCTATTTAAAATAGTGGTATTGATATATGTGATAAGTGATTTAAAGATGAAGCACCTGTATCTTACTACTCATTGTGCTTTGTGAGGTTAAAATCGACTTAAACTGTGAAATGTATTTTAAAGCTGTTTTCTGTGTGAGTTGGTGTGGGGGGGTTTCCAACACAAAATGTAAGATGGGAAAATTAAATTCCACATATTGCACTGAGAACTGCAGCAATCAAGGTTATCTGTGTGATTTATAGAAAGCATACAGATACTAGACTATTGGCTATCTAGCCCAGCTCTTAATTTAATGGCTGTTTTTTGTAGTAAGTAACCAAAAATAAACTAAAAGCTCACCTGTGCTACTATTTGGGAAGAAAGAAAACAAAACAAAACCACAGAACCAAACAAACCCAATGATAGCCCGTAAATCCCAAGCGTTGTTCCTGGGACTGGCAAGGGATATGATCCAGTAGCACCAAAGTGCTAGGTACAAATAGGAGGGCTAAGTGTATGTATCTGACCTCGTTATTTTGAGCAATAAAGTTGCTGCGTGGATGACTGTTGCAGTAGAGATGTGGGCTCCCTTCCCAGTCCTGCCAAGTGTGGGTTTGCATAACTCCTTGTTTGTGTTATTTGCATACTAGGAGAATGTTGCCGGATGTCATTCTAGGATAAGATATGATACCTTATTTGATTATCTGTTAAATTTTGTATTTATATTACTCTGCAGGTCACTGCATAGACTGAAAGAGGAGGAAAATTGGTTTGTTAGTCTAGTAACAAGTCTAGGACGTCTCATACAGCCTTGGGTCTGGGTACCAGGAGAATTAGATTGAGGGTCTGAAATATCCTAGTAATTTAGGAATTAATTATGAAAATGAAAGCACAGTTTAAAAACCAAGAAAAGATTCTTTGTGGTGCTGGTATTGGTCAGCAAGGTCCTAAAAGAGGTTAAATAGAAAAAAATGGGTAATGAATGTATGGTCTCCTGGCTTTCATCTTTATACCTAACTTTGTGGGTTGAACTGTGGGGTACCTGTTTTTTTTTTTTTTAAGCAGACTTGCAAGTGCCATGTAGAACAGGGAAACCTGAATTACTCGGCTGAAATATGGAACATTCTACAAAATTTAGTGGAGTTCAGTGTTCTGATAGTACAAATAAATTCTGTACCTATTTCCTACATTAAAAGAATTTTTAATGTGATTACATTGAAATATCTCTCAATGTAAAGAAGCTTACATAAGTAAATAAGGCCTTCCTTAAAAACAAACAAAAAGCCATAATGTCTAATGAGGTAAAAATAATCTTTAGGAATTTTTTTACCTTTATGTTAATCTCTTTCTGTAGCCAATTATTTTACCAGTGACTAATGTGGATTTTTTTTTTTCTTGATAAAAAGTGTGCATGCATACAAATACAAATGTAAATTCAGGCTGGTTTTAACAGGGAGTGGAAATAAAAACAAAACCAGTGGGCAAAGCTTTGACAGTTTTGCACAGAGATTTGCATGGGCCAGATAAAAGCGATGGGAAGGCAGGTGTGTCCAAGTCTTACTCCTTTCTGCTTCAGGAATACTGTGAGCATTGATCAGAAAAGTGTTGTGCAGTTTCGTAATGGTTTGTGATTTGCTCCACCTGGAGTAGGCTTGCAGGGAAATCATCTTCCAGGCCAATTCACCTGTAACACCTCTTGTTCCTAGGATAAAGCTTCTGGCAATCAGAGCAAAGCTACCGTGTGGCTCTTGTATCTAAACTGGTGAGAATAAATAGTAGTTAAAAGCTAGCATAATGTAGCAACGGCTAAGCGGGAATTGTGCGTAGTTTTTAACTCTTCAAGCTGTGTTTCTGAAGAGGTGAGAAATTACGGGTTTGCTAACTAGTCTGTGTGTCTCAGGCATGTGTCGGACCTGGTGTTGGTAACTATTTTGTCAGGTTCCTTCAGGCAACGTAGACCATTTGCGTGAAGGACTTTGTTGTTGGCAGCTGGAGTTGGCAACAAGAACTTGCACTAACGTATTTGGTACCGTGAGCAGCATCTTGCTGTATTCCCTGGCAGGACAGGCTGTGCAGGCAGCGCTCTTAACTTCTGGTTTGCTGTTTTGAATGTGAGGGAGGAATTAGAAAGACATTCGGAAAATAGTAAAATATTCTGAAGAGCACGATTTATTTATTTTTTTAGTTCTGATCTTAATAGGTAGGACTAGATAATAGAACTTTTCCTTTCTTAGTAGTGGCCATTGCTAGAAAGTTTCAGTCCAGCACACATTTTTCTTTAAAAGCAACAGTCACTTTTTTTTTAAATTGGATCTTTTGCTAATTTCCAGTTGCAGACAAGCATTTAATAAAGACATTGTAATTATTGTCACTTGAACTATCTGGACTGACAGTGTAAATGTGTAGCTGTAATAATATCTTGGAGGAGTGCACAATTTAGACCTGCTAAAAACAGTCTTAAATTTAAGGCCTTCTCTCCAAAAATGTTGTAATATCTTGAGTCTCTAATCACAGCAAAGAAATATTTAGTGAAAAATGGTGACTTTTGATCTATTAATAAAGCATATAGAAGTACTTGCATGTTTTCCCCTATTGCGAACACTTCTTTTTTTCTGAGAGATTTAGAATGAGGACAAATTTTAGTTTCCCATCTTCTATAACGTGCTAGGTATACCTAGTGTGATTCTTAAGATTATAGCTTCAGGTTTTATCAATCAGATCTAGAGAGAAAAATTGTTTTAAAACTGCTTGCTAATTTTCCAGATTATTTATCTATTTAAAATTCTGTTCAACTTTGGAGTTGTTTTTGGTTTGTTTTTTCCCACTAGAAAGGTTTCTGCTTGGTTGACCATTATTTTTAATCTGTTTTTATTTCCATTTTAGAGTGTAGCAGATTTGGGGGATAAACTTACAGGTATTTGTGAGTTTGAAAGACTTCTCAATACGATGAGAACATAGGATGATTTATAACTAACTAACGGGTTTGGTACTAGATGTTTTAATTCAGTTTCATCCTTTGGATTATTAAACACAGTGACCTGCTGTCAGTTTTCCTGCAAATAAGAGCTGTATATTGAAAGGACACCTATGTATGTGTGTGTGCTTATATATATACACATATAAGTTCTCTATAAAATGTGTTTGTATATATATTTAAAAAAATATAGTGGCTTACCTAATGTTAATGACAGTAAGCGTATAACGAATTGACAGTGTGAACAGACCTTTGAAATAACTGTAGGAGGTCGGAGAGGAAATAAAATATTCCTGTATAAACAAATACTAATAATGAGAATCCTTCCAGTAAAAAAACACTGCTGAGAAACACAGGCCTTGACTCACTGCAGCAGCTCCTGCCTGGCAGCCTCTGCCTGCAACCCAGCTTTAGGTGCTGGAGCAAAGAGTCTGAGAAATCTTGTATGGGGCAACTGGGGAGCAGCGAGACCTCGCAGAGAGCAGGTGAAGTCGGGATGGGCATAAATCACAAAACAAGCTGGGTGAGCCTTCAGACACTTCCACTGCTAACTGTTTATTGAAGGATTTTTGTTATCCATCTAAATAACGATAATTACACCTATCTATTACTCAGAACCATTCTCTAATAAGAATTGAGAGCGCTCTTGTAATGAGAGGCATTTTAAATAGTTAATGGCTTTCTTTAATTTGGTATGTTTTCACTTGGCATGAAGTATATGTAAATACATTTTTCATATGTACGGGAGAGAAGAAAATAGTGTATAATCTCAGAGACTAATGTTAGCACTCATCTTCTCCATCCTGTTTGCCCATGGACTATAAATAAAATACAGCTGTAGAACGAGAGCAAGATGTTTCTTTCTCCTTAAACTTTTGCTTGGAGTTTTGTCAGATGTGCATGCTCACGTATTGCGTTCTACTTCTAGATAGTCTCTGTACTAAACTTCCTAAATGTTTCCACCACAAACAGGAACCCCCATTTCCTGTGTGACCAGCCTCATGAAATGATGAGTCATGAGACTTATGAAGTGTTCACTTCATTGAAATTTCTTTGCATCTGAAGAATAGCAGGAAAATCCTATGAGGAATCCTATTTATTGGGAGAGTGTTTGTGGTCCTTTGCAGACAGGAGCAGGTTCTGCGTGATCAGAACTTGCAGCCATGCATCAGTTTTAATGTATCTTGCGTGCAAGAAAATCTGGGAGTTGGTTTTTAGAAGGTCATTATGTGAATAGCACAGGTAAATGTTTGTGGGGTTTTAGTAACAAGATACAAAGTTAGCTGGTAAAACATCTTGCCGCTAAACATGCTCAAGTTTTAATGTGTTTTTAAGGGAGTAGATAAAGTTTAGCACTACCATATGGGAATGTCCAGGGGTTATTTTGGTAAAGAATTAAGTCAGTTCTTAAAAACGTGAATATTCATGTTGTGTGTCTGAAGGGATAAGAAGAAATGTTGCTGCAGGGAATGCAGGGAAGCTTCTCCTATAGGAAAGCTTCTTCCACTTCTAAAGGATGTGATATGAGACAGTTTGCTCCATGGATCTGAAGGTTGACTAATTCCAGAAATGGAGAACTTTGGAGACCTAATTCTTCCGAGTCTTGTGGAAAGTTGCTGGAAGTTGTATATTGTAATATATCCACCAGCTACTCAAAGGAGAATTACATTCATAATATAACAGCTATTTACTGTTACTTAACTTTAATAAACTTGTGGATTTCCTGTTCATTAGTATGGAATGTTTTTCAAGTATGTCATCTGTAATGAATAGTCAAATATCTTACTTCCTTTTTAGTGGTTTAGAGAGTGAATCACATTTTTCAGCCTCAATGTAAAGTGCGTCCAAATGGTGTTGAGTTCCTCTTCTGGTGTAGAAACGGAATGTTTTAAATACAAATCTGTATAATTAGGCATTTTTCTTCAGAATCAAAACTCTTAATGAGAGCATCTTGCCAGTCCAAAGAGCAATAATTCCTTGCTTCATGTTGGTAACACTGCATTTAGCCTGTGCAAATGATATTTTCAGATGTACTGAGTTATCGCTCTCATTGAAGTGATACAAACAAACCTTCACCCAGAGTTATGGGATAATCTAACATCAGCAAATTACTACTTGGTGCAGTGGAATCTGTGGACAGTAGCTCCCAAAGTTACCATCGCAAAGGGTAGGACTCTGAAAAGACCATGCTTACGTGGCATGGTGCTGCCTTGTACAGGTAATGAGAAATACTCTTTAGAGACTTGGTATGAATTAATATTAGTGTGATGTGCTACTCAGGCTAATCTGTCCTCCTAGCACTATGCTAAGATGGATATTCTGTTTGCTAAACTGGGCAAACAAGCTTGGATGTCTGCATAGCAGTGTTTTTACTGTCTTGGCTGTACACTGGATTTGTTTAACAGTAATTGGGGGTTTGACAGACAAGTTTTCTTTCGGTCATTGTTACTTCTTTAACATTGAAAAATTAGCACTGAAGTAGAGAACCATGAATAATTACATGAAATTTAAATCTGTTTCAAGAATTTTGTGTGTTAGTCTCCAGTGTGATTCTTAGTGATGATGATTTTGTAGTTCTTGTCTTATTTGCCACATTACATTTAGTGATTATTACTTAAGATTGTAACCTTCGAAGTGTAACTGGAGTTCTGTGTGTCCTGCTGCTTTTGCAAAAGAAGCTAGAGGCAAGCTCTTGAATAGTTAGAGCTTACTGGGGTTTCTCCTGGCAGTTGCTGTGCCTGTCACGCAAAGGATTGGTATTTGAGAACAGAACATCCCCACTGAAAGAGCAGAGAGAAGGAAGAAGCTCAGTAGACTTAATGTGCATTAACTTCCAACATTGACACAGTCCTTCAAGAATGCATTGCTGGTGATAGCAAGATAGGATTTGAATTTACTGATTATTTGCAGTAACTTCCTGGGTGAAAACTCTATGCGTATGCAACATGCCTTTGAACAAGACAATTTTGTCTTTTTTGCAAGTGGTTAAAGCTATCTTACATATATACTGTGGAATATCTAATGCACCATCGTTTCCTTCGTACAATTTGGCCCTTGTACACAGGCTCTACACAAGGTAGATACACCTTTAAGTTCCTTATATCTACTCTAATAAAGGATGGATATATATCAAAAACTGGGAAAAGAACATGTTTCTCGTTTGTTTGCTACATATTGTAGGGAGGGCTATGCCAGAAATGCCCAAGGAGGAGGGCTCTTGTGGACTGTTGGAGGTTCCAGGCTGTAGGGCCTGGAAAGGCTCATACTGGTGTCAGGTCTGAGGACAAATGAACTGCAAGTTCCATTTGTGGTGAGGGACCTCTGAGTCCTTGCTGAAGAGTATGCCCCAAAAGTTCAGATACAATGTCTGTCTGAAATAAGAATTTTGAGGGGAATTTTCTCAGGCCTGTCTCCAAAATTAGTGGAATTCTGTTCTCTTCTCAGTCTTTGTTAAAGTCCTACTTCATTATCATCCTTCCTGACCATTAATTGCATTTTGGTTTTTATTTGCATGAAATACTCATTATATACATATGTATATATGTAATTATGTTAACTTCTATAAATTACATGATGCTTATTGTCTCAAAGAAGTGCAAATGTCTTGCTTCAGTCACTGCTAGCTCTTCCTATAATGATGGTTATCTTCTAAGCTTATCCCCTATCCACTTAGCCTAAGGAATAGTGCAAATAAAATGCTTAGATCCTAAGGTTACTAGCACTTTTGGAGGGGTTTTGATCCTTGCTAGCAGAGGCTTTCTCTTGGGTTTCTTTTGTGATCAATGTAGAGTCTTTGGTTTTCTGTTCCAGACACAGAATGTTGGGTGGAGGGTTTTTTTTCATTCTTCAGAATAGACACATTCTGTTGGATTATTTTTTTTTATTTATTTTTTTATTTTTTTTGCCTAACAATTTTGTCTCTGTATTAGCATAGATCGTGTTACTCCCTACTTTGAGTCAGGTGTCTGGAATAGTGCAGAGGGAGCTTACCAGACGGACTTTGGCATGCTGCAGCTAGTTGACTTGACTTTACAAAGCTATTTAGCTTAATGTGCACAATCAAAATGTTACAGCCCGCTCCAAGAAGAGGTGCTAACATCAAATACACAACCTGAAAACCGCATCTTTTCCTGTCACCAAGACAGTGCAGTTAGTGAGAGGAATACCTGATTTACATCAGGCATGTCTAGGGTTTTCATTCTAGCGCTAGCCTTTGCAGTGAAAAAGGCAGAAACCTCAGCTTTTCTGAACAAAAGTGTCATTGGCCCGAACGTAATGCGGTGGATTTAAACTGGGATGGAGATGTGCATACCTTACCTAGTGTGGTGTGATCTTTCACTGGAGCATAAACAGAGCCTGTATTGTACTGTCTCCTCTCTTGGCATATTTTCTTATTTGTGTCCTCAAATATTACAGATAGAGGACAGAGTAAGGCGAGGCGGTCACTGTCCCTCATTCAGCCCGCTCCTCGAGCGCGGGCCGGTTTACGTAATGTGCTCCACGTCACTGTACTCTCATTAAGGAAAGTCTGTTGTTTTCACATAATGCTTTATTTTTTTTCAAAAATAGTTTGAGAGTTGTTTAGCATTTTCCTTACCAGCAACTGTATTCCAATTAAAAGCTGGGGGGTATTTCTGCCATACGTACCAGGTAAATGTTTACAAATCATATACGTGGTATTCGGGAAGCGTAAAGGCAAGGGAAAGCTTTTTTTAAGAAGATACTATAGTATCTGGGTTTTTTTAAATATAGCGTAGTTTTGAATGCTATAGAGGTTTGTGGCTGGGTATTTTATTAACTTTAATGTTGGGGTTTTTTGTTGTCCTGTCCGTGTTCCATCTCCTCCCCACCCCCAATGATCTAGTATATTAACAAATAGCCTTGGCCCTGAAAGTTGCTCTGCTTTAATTCCTGAGTTAAAGGAAGGAAAATCCATCCAAAATGTCTCAGCTGTACTGTGAGATCAAGTTTCTCTTATCAAAGGATAGAGAATAGCTCTTTATTTGTTCCATGTTTTGGGCAAGAATTCAGTAGCCTTTATTAGTGATAAATGGGACCAAATTCTTGATGTTGGGACTTCCACTGAAAGGGAGCAGCTCGCAAAACCTACTCAGTTATTCAGGTCCTTACCCGATACCCAAATGAATGCTTGAGTTCCCTCACAAGGAATCATAGCCTCTATCATTTGGGCAGAAGAAGTTATGTAGACATTTTTATAGAATAAAGACCTAGGTTCAGCTTTTCTTACAAGCTCTGCTTGTTCTCTACATGAGTTTGAAAACCTGACCAGCGAGATTTATAACAGTGACATCAACATTATAAACCCTTCATAGAACATAAAGGTTAAAGGGTATGAGAAGATGTGCATTTCCCTGACTTAGTGCTTACAAAAAACCAAAAATTGAAGAGAGATGGTTTTGAGGTGAATTACTTGGAAATGGAAAAATACACAGATGTTTGGTTGTTTCAAAAGACTTCTCTTGAAATACTTGACTACAAGTCAAAAAGTTTTCTTGCTGTATACCTCTTTAGTTGTGAGAGATAAGGATGCAGTGTCTGCAGAATCCCTCAGCCCTTCGTGTCCTCATATACACTGTTACTGATAATTTTTTACTGTTAGGAGTAACATAACTTCTAACACAACTTCTAACAAAAGTGGGAAATTTAGCTTCATTCTCTCTTGTCATTGGCAGACAAACCGATGACAAACCAGCAACCACATGAAAAAAGAAACACTCTGTGTTCTACAAAATTTTGTCTGTTTTCTCGGTAAAAACAGTGTATTTCTGAAGATGCAGTATTTCAAAAAGGCCTTCTTGAAAACAAGGCATGCTCATGAACTGAATCTCACTCTTTAAACATTTTAACCACATCAAAATAGCTTGTATTTTTTTGAGTGTACATCTTCAAATGAGATATTTTTATTCTTGTTCCCTGATTGAGAGTGTAGCTGGCTGTGGGGTCCAGTAATCACAATCATAGGTGGAGTTGAAGCTCAATAGCTGTTCCTTGCGCTAAATGTGACTTGCTGTTTTTTATTTTTGTGTGTCTGTCTTTTAGTGCCACTGTTTTAAGTGGACAGGGCTTCAATTACACCTGAATGGTGTTTTGTACCTAATGCTTGTGGCAGAAGACAGCTAGCATTTGAAGAGTTAATTTTATGCAAAGATGCCCAGAGTAGTGTTGTTTAACAACATGATTTGTTCTGAACTTCAGTTTCCTTTTTTGCCAGTCTTTTTTGTAGTGTAGTACCAACTTGCATTCAAAGTTACACTTCCTGAAGTTGCTATGGACATTAAAGTTTGGGATTCAATAATAGTTAAACCAGCAGATTTTCTCCCACTCCCTTCCTGTCAAGTTGTTCTACTGAGTGCCAGTATTGAAGACCAGATTGCCTTTTGGACAAGAGTACTCTGGCATCTGCTGTTTGCTCACGTAACTTGAACTCTTGTGCAATTTTTATTAAAGATATTTCCAGGTGTTAACTTAAAAACAAAAATACTGGAAAGATACAACTGAGCTATCTTATTTGTTTTTAAAAATGAATTTTTTGGAAGAGGTGGTTGAATATAAGTGAATATTCCAATATAATATGTCACTATAATATAGATGAATGCTTGATGGCTTTTCTGGGCAAACTTATTTTTGATGATTCCTACCAGTTTGCTCTTACTGTTCAGGCATTTTAGAAAGGAAGCAGGCTTTCATACGCTTTTTATTTATAAGATTTTATTTTGTGTATGAATTCTGTGCAATGGTTCAGTGAGGATAGAGTTTTTTATCAGTTTTAGTTCTGTTATTTAAGTAGAATCAAATAATTATTAGATGAATTGGAAGTAAATTATTTTCCGTGGATTTTAGTGCTGTTCTGTGAACTTTAACTTAAAATTCAATCACAGAAGTTCCATTTTAAAAATGTCCGGAGACATCAGGTTAAACAAGGATGCTTTTGGGATTGCAAAGTATGTCCAGACAGCAAAGCCATGCAATGTGAATTCATCCCTTCTCCTTGGTTGGGGATTCCCATTTATTTTTGTGTCCTTGCAGTGTGGAATGGTATGCAACAGGCAGTGGTGGTCTGCCCTTCTCTAAGTAAAGGTAAAACTCAAATGTTTGACCTGCTAGTTTTCTGTAAGACTTAGATAGACTCCAAGTTTTGTGTTAGGGGAGAACCATGATTGCCTGGGATGTTCCAACAGGCAGAAAAGGAAGGGACAGCCGTTCTGTTATTCAGTGCGTTACAGTTGGTCACCATTGCTATGGACTCTGAAACTCCAGTTTGGGATGTGCCTGTGGTACTCTTTTTTTTTTTTTTTTCCCCCTAAAACTCTCACCGTGGCAGATACCTTATTGTCCCAGGGAAGGAGGTGTCCTGACCAGTGTTTTTCTTACTCGTTCATTTCTCATGGTGGAAATGTGGATATAGCTCAAAAGTTTTTTTATAGCCAAATTTCTTAGCCTTATATCACTGTTGCTGGTGACAAAATCAGAGGAGGTCAGACTGTCCATTTCTGTAGTTTTTAATGCCACTCAACATGAGTTCGTCCGTCTTTTGCCCGTTCACCCAGACTAAAGTTAAACTTCTGTCCCATTCCTGAAATATGTCCATATGCAAAGCCTGAACAGCTCTGTGGTGGTTTGTCCATTTGCAGTTGCTGAGCATTTTATTTTGGTGTGGAAAATCAAATGTTGGAGAGGAGCAGTAGTGTCTCCTTTGCAATTATGTAGTTAATGATCTTTTCTTCTAACATCCTAAAGGTAATGTGCTTGCTGGTTGCTTTGTGCATCAGTGTAGATCCACTGAAAATTACCTTGTTATGGGATTTGTTTCTTTTTTTTTCTTGTCGTAACTCAGAAAATTGTGAGTTTGCTCTCTCAAGGAACATGCATGCTTAGCATGATATTTATACATTTGTATAAACTCTTGGTCTTTCCTAAAATGGTGCTTTTGTGACCTTTTTCCAGGTTGCTTTGTAGTTCTCTTCTGACTTACCTTTTATTTTCTACTGTATGCCTACCACTGCCATCTAATTTTTTTGAGGTCTTCATAAGCTACAGTGGCACTCAAAAGCAAATGATTTAGTGGTTTAATCCACAATGTGACTATTGTTGTTGTTGTTGTTGTTGTTATTATCATCATCCTCTACAATCAAGTCAAAGAGTATGCAATATTAAATTGGTACTGAAGATCTCAACTAGAAACAATGCTGGGGTTTGGCAGATTACAGCTGAAGTGACCCTTGCTGCTGAAGACACTTTTTTTTTCTCCTACAAGACAAAGTCTCTACAGTCACTGGTTCCTGCTGTCATAACGAGCAAGAGGAGGGCAAAGATTCCTCCTCAGTTTTTTTGTGATTCCTTGAAAGTCTAGTTTTGCTCTGTCCTAACAGATGGCATGAAAAGGATACGGCCTGAAATATGATATGTAGCGATAGAGTCTTACTAGTCAAAGTTTAATACTGGGCTTACAAAAAAATGTTTCTTTCAAGTGCAGTACAAGTGTTTATGCAAATAGTAGCATGAGCATTAGTTCAAGAAATTTAATGGAGTCGGCGTAACAAATTAGTCATTTCAGCCAGCTTCAAAGGGTACTTTGTGGTTGACCATGTAATATGTATTATTTTTGTGGTTAATGGCATGCTTTCCTCCTGTTTTTAAGCATGCAGAAGACCATTATTGTAGCATGTTAGGCTTGCTTGCTATATTGGAGCTGCATGTTAAATTTGTAATATGGTGAGAAAATAGAGGTCTGCTTCTAAAAATGATGCTAGCCAAAATTAGTTAGAATCTGTTAATTTTTTGACAATGTGAAGTTCTGAGCAAAAAACTCTCAAGATAGGGATACAAAATTGATTTGTCAATTTACAGGTTTTGAAAGCCTAATACTTAATCTTTTTCTTGTACTTTCAGTTGACAATAATAGAACTAATTTTCAAGTTCTAGTTAAGTTATGTGCTTTTAAGGTACCACTTTGTGGTTGGACATCCTTCCAAAGAGGTAGTGGCCTCAATTATAGAATTACATACCGAAACTAAACTTTTGTGAAGTTTAAAGTTGGAATGTAAAAGCCAAACATTTAAATGTGTTCTTTTTTGTGTGGAAGAACAAAAACCTTATTTAGAGTGGACAGTTATTCTGCGTTACAATATCATAATTCTAAAAACTGTAGCAAAATCTGCAAATATAAAATTCAGTGTTCAAGTGTAGCTCTAAGACTTCACATGGATAGAGACCTCTGTGATATTGGACACTGTCAAAGAATTAGAAATATTTTGTAATCCTGGTCTTATACCTTTTCTATGAATCCAGGCGTTACAAATCATGCTGGTTGAATAGTCCTATCTCTCTAGCCTAAGTGAAAGATATACTAAGTGTTATATTTAAAAGTAGTTTCACTTACAAGGAATGTTTAATAAAGCTATTACAGGGTATGTTGGAACTGAAACTCTTTCAAGATTTATGATTGTGTGTTTAAGGTTGATGTCTGCCAGGAACAGATGGTATTGAAGCAGACAGCTGACAAGTGATACAGCAGAAAACACCTATTAAATGATATTTTCAAAGTGTGATCACAAAATAATGAGAGCATTTCAAAGTGTTACTGCAAAATTTGGTTTTGAAGAGCAGATAGGATAAAGAGGAGTTTTTATGAAGGGGGAAGTTGCATTCATGCTTCTCTGAAAAATACTTTAATTCAAAGATTTTGGATCAGTAGATACTGAACTATTTGAAGGGCAAATTGAAGTTATGTTCTAATATACTCTTGGGGAAGCCATAGTCAGGTTACAGCCGTCTCACTGGATACGTATGGGATAAGAGATCTGCCTTTAAGGCATCTAGCTCGTTAAAACTCTCCGTAGCTATTCTAAATCAATTGCTGAGGGAGAACCCAAACCAGGAATAAATTGTTATATCTCAAAGGAAACTTACAACTTTAAAGAGGTAGGTTTGAGTGCTGCACATTTAAATTAGCCATTGCAGAAGTTTTGATCTGTGAAATAACCAGCAAAACAGTTAAAGCCTATTTTTTAGATTAAATGGAACAAAGGTGGCGTGGCCCTTGTTCTGGGTTAGGGGAGTTAAGAAGAAGCTCATAGCACCACTGTCCCTGCCACTGTATTCCAAATTCGATTTTAACGGCGTCATAAGGCCTTCTCCTATGCATTTATCATGTTGTAATCCTTATAGAAACTCCTGTGTAGGTGAAATGTTTGGAAAACTTGGGAAATGGAAGCACTGTGAGTGGCAGGATTATGTTTCTTACGAAATGCAATCCAAAGGCTCATATAAATGTGATGTCGGGGGTTTTGTGGCACAGAGCTGTCATTCTGAAAAGTGATTCTGTAAGAACCGAGCCCTCTTCATTCTTTTTAGTTTGTTGACAGTGTTGACCAATGTCTGGAATTAAACTTTGGGGTTTCTTATTAGGAATAGAGATTTCTTTGTTGTTTCTACTGGAATGCCAACATTCCCTTTCCACGATGTAAAACCTGCCTACTGCAGGTACTGTGATGTGTTTCCTTACTAACAGTACAGCTGATTTAGAGTTGTAACAGTCCTGTTTGCCTTGCAGATTTTGGAATTGGAAAATGAAGATGGCACAATACTTGCTTTTTTGTGTTGTCAAATACTGCAGTAATACAGTGATATTTGGAATTCAGTAGTCCCAGCAGTGTTAAATTTTGCACTCTGTATACAGTGACTTTTATGTACAAACCCCCTTCTCTCTTGAAATGTTTCTTCATTTAAGTTTATGAAATTAAAGGAACACTATGGCCAATATTTATATTAGTATATCTGTGCTGCAAGATGTCTGCTTCCAAAGTTACTTGTTAAAAGCGAAAGCTTCGTTAGTGTTATTTACTGTAATGCTTTATATGCAGTAGTTTGTATTTGCAAATAAAATCTGTTCATCAAATGATTACCTTTTTTTTAAATAAAAAGTAGTTGATCTGTATAGCAGTACTTCAGTAGCACTTAAAATACAGAATTCTCTTTCATTTTACTTAGATTTCATTTATTAAAGTTCGCCAATAAAATGTAAGACTTCAGATGGAACAAGATTAGAATTTTCTTTTAATGGAAGCTTAGACCTCTGCATACTGATGAGGGCTTGCTGAATGCAGCATTTCTGCTTTTGTGAGAAGTTCTGAAAAACAGGTTCTCATACTGTGACAGGACAAGGCGTAATGGTTTTAAACTAAACCAGGGTAGGTTTAGACTGGATATAAGGAAGAAATTATTTACAATGAGGGTGGTGAAACACTGGAACAGGTTGCCCAGAGAGGTAGTGGAGGCCCCATCCCTGGAAGCATTCAAGGCCAGGTTGGACGGGGCTCTGAGCAACCTGATCTAGTTAGCGGTGTCCCTGCTCCTGCGGGGGGGTTGGACTAGATGGCCTCTAGGGGTCCCTTCCAAGCCAAAACATTCTATGATTCTATGATACAGGAAACCAAGAACTTTCTCACAGAGAAGTTAAATAAAAAAATAAAATAAATTGTTTTGAAGCATCAAAAAGTGCCAGCTATGAAACTAGGGGGGAAAAAAAAGTCAGGGCTTCTGTCAAAGCACCCTCAGCATGCAGAATACTTGTGGTTGATAGAGACCCTGGGGCTTGGGTTTGTTGAAATACCAAGCGCTGGAGGTGACCCAGAAGACTACATGAGCGTCCCAGCAGGGCTGCCCTCGTGCTGTAGAGCTGGGAAGTGTCCACCAGCCTCCTGCATACGTACCCTCCCAGTTTGTGCTCCCTGCTGCACAACTGGGAGCTGGGCTTTCAGTATTTTCAGGCTGTCAGTTTAAGAGCAGCAGAACTGAAATATTTGCATGACTTTGAACCATACATCTTGGAAACATAGGAGGGCTGGAGTGGAAATGTTGCTTGTGTTCGAGCTGCTTTCTTGTTTGTAGCTTGGTGGTTTCAGGATGCTCAACAGTTTCCATTAGTAGAGGTTGGATTTTTGGAGAAGCCTGGCTAAAGTTTATCAGAATTTTGGACCATGGATGTTTTGGGAAAATATATTCAGGGTTTGGTGGTGATCAGCATTTCTCTGGACAAGAAGCTCCCTTCTCTCCACCATTTCACGGGAAGATATTTGATTGGTTTTATCAGATTGGCTGCTTGCATGACTTCTGTCACTGAGCTGTTAAAAAAAAACAAGCAAAAAACCAAGCCAAAGCCAAACCAAACAAACCAACACCACAACAAATGTGATGAAAATTTTGATAGTCATGAGTTTTGCCCTTTAAGTGGGGAATGCAGTTTTTGCTTGTGTTCCTGAGTGAATACTGACTCTACAAAAGGATGTACTCATGGCCCATCTTATTTTCTCTAATTCTACCATGAAATTGCAGATAGTATAATATCATACCGATTTTTCTGTGTTCCTTGATCAGTAAATTATAGGCTTTTTAGCATTATCAAAAAGGCTTAAATGGAGTTGCAAAATACTAGATAGCTGTAGTAGCTCCATTCCCCCCGACTAGAGGAATGAAAACTGATTGTCATTGCTGACTGGTCTTTACTGCCTTTGGGCTGGGGAAGCAAGTTTAATACACGTATTACTTTCTCCCTTGTGCTTCCTGTCTCTCTGGGTTGGTTTGGGTTTTGTTCCCCTTGATGAAAAAAAGGTGCCAGGGACACCTTGGTGCCAGGGGCTGTCATCTTTGCCATAAATACGTAATCTGCAACGGCGACATGCTGGAAGTCATTGGCGCTATAAGGCATGACATGGCGTTAGTGATAAGTAAGCAGCGTTGATTCCTTACTCAGGGCACATCAGTGTCAGGTTTGCACTGCTCAATTTGGAATTACTTGTGTGTAATTCCAAAAATTCCCTTAGGAAACGTTGATAAGATAGTGACTGTGCAACCTAAGACTTTTTCCGAGCAAGGACTAAACAGGGAGTAGGTTGTTTGGGGCGTGTGTGTGGTGTTGTCTTGGAGGGGGGGGAGGGTTGAGTGTAGTAAGTTCTGAAATTGTCTGTTATGTTTTAGAATTGACTTCTTGGGTGTCGGCTCTAGTTTTGCTATCAGATCTCTCCTGTCGTGAACTTTAGCTCTCAAGTAGTGATTCACTGAGTAAGGTTATTTTATAAGGAATGCTTTTTGCAATAAAACGTCAATTAAAATGTGCGTTAATTTTACCATAGCAGTGACACCATAGGAGAAGTAATAGAAATGTCTTGTGACTTAAAATTTCTTGCTGCTTATAATCTTGATCCGTTACCGCCAGTGCATTTGAAACTCTACTAAAAAGATCTAGACATCTAAGCAGAGTTTAGGCCAGAATTGGGATGCTGACTGAAGATGATCCATCTCTCTTCTAATTTTTCAGCGGCCTTCCCTCAGAGAGCAAACTGGTTGGTTCTTGTTCATTTTGATCACTCACTGGGATGTGAAAGTGATGTTATTTTTCTGATAAAGCTATAAACTGGTGCAGTGAAATTAGCGCTGATTCTGAAAGAGTTGAGAAAGATTTTGTGCCAACTCTTTCAAAAGTGAATCTTCATCAGTATATATTGCATATGGCTAAGTTCTCTTACTTGTACCTTCAAAAGGACCTTAGATCAGCCTGAAGTAATCAAAAGTGCCGGGTCTTACTTGCATCCTCCAGGGTGTTTTCTGCAAAATAAATTGCATCTCTACCTTCTCTTTGCTTATTTACAGTAAACAAAACGGTTGAAACTAGATTTCAGTATTTTTGCCCCTACTCACTCCAGCTTCTTTTCTGTTTTCTATTTAAAAAATTACTTCTGAAACTAACGTTAAACTTTCCAAAGAAAATGTTTCTCGCTAATTGTTGCATATGAATGTGAAACACCATTTTTAATTGAGTAGGACAGCATCAAGTTCCTGTCTCTGGAGACAAGTGAATGGTGATTTCTAACTGTTGGGTTAATCTGAAGATGTGATGAGCATCTGCCAATCTGTGTGTGTCAGGAAAACACTAGTTGACTATATAGGTGTTAAGAGTTCCTTAGGGAGAAGCATGCTTGTCTTAGTAAATGTGACTAATGTCTTTAGACTAATTATGTTTTCTAAAGTATAAAATGTACAATATTTGGAAGATGCACTTTTATGCAGTGTTTTTTCATAACTCATAGAGAATGCTAAAACATACTTTTTTATTTTAAATAAAACCTTTTTTCCCCCCTCTTACCACAGGATAATGAGAAAAGGACCCCTTTACATGCTGCTGCCTATCTGGGAGATGCAGAAATTATTGAACTACTTATTTTATCTGGTATGTTCCGTTCCTGTTAATGGAAAAAAAAAATATCTCTATGCACATCCAAACAAATATTTATGTACATCTTGGTCTGTGTAGCTTTTATTGAGATATTTAATGTACTAGAAATTAAAGATGTTTGTACTGAAATTTTGGGTTCCAGGCTTGTCAGTGTTATAATACTGTGTAGTTCTGCTCTAAAATATTTCTTTGTAGAAAGATTTCTCAGTTATAGTTATTTTTATTTGTAGCTTGATCAGCTTTAGGTAGTTCAGTTCAAAGAAGTAATAGTGTATATGTTACAGGCAGATGTTAGCAGCATTGCTTTGGTTCTGACATGGGCCTTCAAGAAAACGACCAAAGTTGAACACAGAATATGGCATCCAGAGTTGATGATGTTATTTTTAAGTATCCTTTGCTGTTGGCTTAAATGCACAGAATACAATTAGGATCAGCTGAAAAATTTAAAATCTCTTACCTTTTTTCCATTTATTTGTACTAAGATAAAGTGCAAGTTCTATAAAACAGTATACTTCTGTCTTTTTTTTTTTAATTAAAAAAAAAAAAGTAGAAAAGCCAAGAAACTAAACCAAAAACCTAAAAGCAAAGCTTCATGACTGAGATATTGAATTGAGTGTCTTTGGTCTTGGACAAATCTACCCATCAGGTAGCTTGAGGCTGAATTAATTATACGGAGCATTAAGGTTAAGTAGAAAGATTAAAATTTGTGACAGTCCCATAGAGCTACTTTAATCTTCAGTCTGCTTAATGGCACACCTTACCTGTGCAAAGCTGGGTATTTCCACACCCTCACCCCTCCCCATCAACCTTTAATAACAAATTTTGCTTTAAGGAAATGTCACTTTCAAGATTATAGGAGTCACTTCCAGACTTCCAACTGAAATTGCCAGGCACAATTTAATTTGGTATAGTTTAGCAAGATATAATCTTCTCATTATATATATTATATGTACTGTCTCTATATAAATATATATACTTACACTTAATTAATATCACATTATTTATATTTTTATATATATTTCCTATGAAAATAGGCTATAGTGGTAACTTGTCCAGGAAAGTTCACCTGTGTTGCTGAGAAGGTGCTGGTTTTCCCTGTGACGAAAAAAAATCAAGTTCTGGTGACTCCTGAAAGTCTATAATGACCCCTTTCTTCTGAAAAGGGATCTTGGATTTGGCAAGGATATTTCTTTTTGTTTGGGTTTTCACAATGATTAAAACAAAACCCCAAACCACCTAACCATGTTATAAACTTTGCAAAGATGTAGTCAGCTGCTTCTGGGAGTGAAGCTTCTGAGTGTTTTGGGGGAACAGAGTCCAGTTACCAGAACCGTGATTGAAGAAAATCTCTCAGGCAAAGGGCTTATGGAAGGAGCAAGATTCTAGTTCAGATATTAATGAAACAAGATCCTGATTGGGGGGGTGCCAGCAGGAGAAGAAAGGTTAGTCATGCTATTGGGGCACATAGCCTGGGCATAAGTGTAAGAAAAATTGGAGAACAAAGGAGGGAAGTGAAGAACTAAGAATTAGGGCTGTACCAATAGTCCAAAGTTGAGCTGTCGCATGGAGGAGAGGTTGTGGGGTGCTGCTGTGTCTGCAGACTGCCCAGGAAGACTGGGAGGCATTGATATGCCTTGGATAACATTTATTTAATGAAAATCAAGATTTACTTACACAAAATAACGCATTAAATCGTTATAAAATCAAAAGCATCGGAAGTTATGGAATGCGTAGGAGGTATCAGTCTAACCTTGCTGTGCTCATGCGCTGTGGGCTTCCAACGACGCGTGCGTGCCTTGCTGTAGAGGCACAGCCTCACGAGTTTCACAAGGAGGGGTGCGCTGGGAGTGAGTCGGGGTGGTACTGTGCAGGAGGCACAGGTGCCAGTTGTGAATGAAGAGGAGCATGAATCGCAGAATGAGAAAGCCATGTCTGCCTGTTAAGGCTGTCCAGTTTGAAAGGCTGTGCTGTACTTGGGCACTAATCTGTGTGTTAACCTGCTTGCAAGCTGTGGTTTTAAGCTACTTGCTTAAACCAGACTCTTCAAAAAGTACTCACCGATTTAGTCTTCTTCATTTCTGAGTGCTGGACTTGAAAACTTCATGGCTTGTCAAGTGTGAGCATTCACAGTGGTATCTGAAGCGCTGCACCAGCTACGTCTCTGAGAAATCAGGTCTAGGTGTCTCAAAATGCACAAGCCAAGATTTTTCTTTTAACTCTTCTCATTGGGGGATGGGGAACAGAGGTTAAGTGTATTTATCCGCTCCATTTCATAAAGATACGGAAAATTCATTTATCGTATTTCAGCTGGCAATCAAATCTCTCCTTTGAGACAGATGTACAGTGTTACATTTTGTCATAATAGATGAGCATTAGGGAGCAAATAAAGAACATCTGTTACCACTGCAAGGTTTGAAGAATGCTTGCCGTGTTGCAAGACCTCGTTTTGAACAAGAAAATAGTTTGTTGGATAAATAACATTTCTGAACAATGGTCTCCTGTGCAGTAAATTTGCATGTAAAAATTTTTGTGTGGCTTTAATTGACCTACTGTAATATATTTGCGCAAGAGATTGAATTAAGTAGTGTAGACTACTTTCATCCTAGAAGTTCTTACCTTGTGAGAGCTTGGCTTTGCAACTTGTGACATCCTCTAATGTACTTTTGCTAGAATGTTATTAGGAACCACTTTACGGTTTTCCTGCTGTGCAAGCTATCCTACAAAGACTATTTGCTTTTGACTTTTTTATTCTTTCTTCAATCTGGACCTCAAAATTAGTCAGTATTAATCTTTCCACTACTCAGTGGCTCTTACCTGTTTCTTTCTCATTATTCTTAGTTAAAACGCATATAATATGTTACCTAGGCATAGTTTTTTTTAAAATTTGACTGGAATGTCTTTTGCATCTCCCTCCAGGGGATCCATGTTGCTTTCAGGTATGTATTTTGGATCATATGTTGCTGTTACAATATCTTTGTATTACTTTGCTTTAGATCTAGGCAGCCCATATTGCACGTTCTGAAGACAAAACTGATTCAGCGTATTTGCAGACTTTTGTGGCATAAGTTTTCAGACATGCAAGCATGCTCACTTAGTTTTTGAATTCTTGAGATATTTTTCCACCAAGCCTCAAGGTTGCTGTGTGATCTCTCTTGTAGTCTTTCACCTGGGCAAGGGACCTGAAGGTGGTGGCTTAGATACAGACTCTGAACAGCAAAGAAAATCGCTTCAGTGACTCCAGTTCAGGGCTGGACATTTAGAATGCCTTTTGGTTTTTATTTTGAGACAGTGCTTCACTGAACACTAATAAACTTGTCCCCTGAGGATGTGAACGTCTTGCCAGCAAATTGTCATACCACTATGGTCTGTGGAAGTCTAAATATTCAAATAATCTATCCCTGCTAGGTTGTAGCCAGATAAGCAATTAACATTCCTAAATTTGTTAGGTAAGGAGGTGAACAATAAATAGAAGAGAAGCATAAAGATTATTTTTTTTTATAGTATACAGTATGATGGAACAAAAGTTTGTATTTTAGACACCTGAGAATCATTATTTTAGAAGCATTTTCTTTTTTGTATTGTTCTGTGAATGTAACAGCTGTCACGGTTGCATTTTTATGCTGTATGTACAACTGCATCCTGGTGCACAAATACATCTGTATACTTTGCATAATGGCACTGGCTTCGACTGTGTAAATACTTTATGGCAAAGTACTGAGAAGTAGAAAAGTAAAATAATTAAGTCTTAATTAACTGAATGCCCAACTTTTTGTTCTTCCCAAGAAGTCCTGATTAAAAAAACCCAGGCCCTTCTTTCAGTTAAGTCCTGCATGTGAGCTGTTCTGGGGAGGCTTTTTGCTTTATAAAAAAAAAAATCATTCTTTCTGTTTGTCCTGGGCTTTTTTTTAAAGCCATCGGAATCTATTCTGCAGGCAAGTGGCACATGGGCAGCAGGACAGATTAGCATGTTCCCAGAATGTGTTCTTTTGATAAGTAACTTTTAAAATGTGTTTTCTTTCAAATGCCATGCAGACTACTATTGCTTGTCACTGAAATCAGCGTAATTCATGAAAATAAACATCTGAATTATCTGTTGTTTTCTTTTGAATAGATTTAGTTACTATATTGCATTGATATGTAAATACTAACACAATACAGTTCTGTTTGTTTAACCCAAAAATTTCACTGCATGGAGCTCAACATACGTGAGTGTGTAGTCAAACTCAATCTCATTAAGGTTTGGCAGCCCACAAGTTTTTGTTGTGCTTTCCTCTGGGTCAGCTGGAAAATGTAAGAATTGTGCTGATGCTGTAAAACTATCATGACAGGAATAACAGATTTTGGAGGATAGTAAAGACCCTCCAACATTACTCCACTCTACCTGCCTTTCATCTAATTCTGAAGCTATGCAGGTATTAGAAGTCCATGCAATGACAGTGACAGACCTCAGCTGTTGAAAGGCTGCTGCTGCAAAAATATCAGCCGTATGAAGCTCGCTTTGTTTGGATTGCAGATGTACCCACACACCGAAAGCGTTTCACAGGAGCTCCTTTTTTGCTGGCTGTATCTTTTGGTCGCTTCCTCTCCTTTTGACAATGATGTTGGCCGCAGTTTTCTTTTTTTGAGCTATCTTAACTTCCCTCTGGCAGCAGTAACAGTCAGTGGCTATGAAGAAAGGAGCACTGATGCTCTTTGAGAGAGAAAATGAAGCTGATCTAAAAGGGTAGAAGCATTCAGTAGCTGAAGGAGCCCAAGAAGCTCATGTTGCTCTTTGAAGCTCAAGGAGGTGGTGGCTGGGATGTGGCAGAAACTATGAAGTTCTGAAAGGAAATGGACTTCTTATATTGACAAGGCAGCGAAGTTCTGGAGGGTGGCTTTGACTTGACTGTGGTTTTCCTCCCTTTTGTGGCCAGTGTATCTCCCTGTGTTTTTTGGTTTGTTTTGTTGGGGGTTTTTTTGTTTGGGTTTGGTTTACAATAAAAATAAAAACTGTTGTTGAAGCATCATTGTAGCTGGTCAAAAGATATTCCAGTCCTGTCCCTCAGAATTTTTTTACTATTCTATAGACCGTCTACTATGCATTTAGCTTATAAATAAGAAGCTTTCTCTCAATAAAGACTTATTCATTATTTTTGCAGCAATAATTTTCCAAGTACCCAAATTTTCAATGGGAAATTATCCTAGCTTTCTATTACTGATTGCTCCAATTTGTGTCTCAAATCTTCTTGCTCTGTATCTCCTCCTGAATGTTGCCAGATTTTTCTATCTAAGGAAAAGTTTCTTTTCCATCTGTTCATTCCCCAGTGTAGTCTGAGGACTTCTGCTTGCCACTTTAAGTGCTTTCATGGTCATTTTCTCAAATAAAAAGTGAATCATTTGAAAAGGAAAAAAATTCTGAAGCCCTTAGGAAAATAATTAAATAGAATCTAATTACAGTAGGACTGCTAGTTATTCTCAGTGATTTATACCTGGGATCTTCCTAGTTTCTGCAAAGATGATTCTGGAAATTATTTCAGGATACTTGTTAAGAAAAAGTTAATTAGCTTTTTTGAATGCAATCTAAAGATCTTATTACATGTTTTTACTCCTAAATAAACATTTCAGAGCTTCAAATACTGAACATCAGGTGTCTGTATTGCATATCTGAATGAAAACATTTTTGCTTTATTTGCTTGTATTGTGGTATTGTTCAATCACTAGCACATCTTGTACTGTAGCAAAGGAAAACACCATCCTTGACAGTCTAAAAATGCAGACTACAAACAGATCAGTGGAAGGCAATTCAGTGCTTAAGTCAGTACTGCGAGTCAAGATGAAAGTGTCTTGTCAGTTCTGTTGTATTTCTTTTCTGAATCTATTTCCAGCTGGTGACACGTAAGTAACGTAGCCACTGCATTCATTAGTCTTCTGAGGACATTTGCAAATAGGAGGAGCTCTGGTGCAGAGTAGCTCAGGAGGAGAGTCACAGCAAAAGTTCTTAGAAGAGGAACACAGAGGTGATGTGCTGAGACACGGCCGTATGTAGTTATATGGCAGTTTATGGAGGAAGGAGGAGGTGGGCAACTGTTCCTTGCAGCATTTTCTGCTCAGTCATTCATTGCCTATCTCTTCAAGTGGTGGTTGAGATGCTATTGCTCTTACCTGAATGTAAGGATATTGGCACCAATGAAGTAGCAGTTGGATTGCAGAAACATATGTCCAGGTATTGGTGCCTAACAGCACATTTAAATGTGCAATTGTCAGATATGGACTGATATAATTCAAGCTTCCAGGATAGTTCTACAAGTCAGTGCATCTATCAAGTTGGAAAATGTGTCTCATGGAACATAGATTTGCTGAAAGTAAGCATCACTGAGTTTCTCAGTAGCTTCTGTACTAGATTTATTAAAGAAATCATGTCTTTCTAATTGTCAGTCTTGTGAATGCAGCTTTACAAAATGAAATGTAAGATCCAAGGAGGAGGGAAGGAAAATATGTAATACTCCTTTCTCTCGCTCCCTACCCCACCTTTTTTCCAGAGCAAAAATCCTGCTTTTATATTTGCCTAGATGCGTGAACTTTTACTAGGCTGTCCTAGCAAAGTTGGTGATGGAAGGGAAGATCATGTTTAATATTTCGGTTTAGTGCACCAACATGGAAGAGTAAGTTAGTTTGTTTGGAAGGTGCAGTTTTAGGGGAGTATCGCTTACATAATCAGTTCTTAAGTTCAAGCAAAGATGATGGGTATTTGTGTTGCAGTATTGTATTTGATATCTCTGGCAAGCCCCCAAATCTTTTTTCTGCAGGCTCTATGACATTAAAAGAATTGAAATGTAAGAAACTTTACATTAATCAAATGAAATATTTGAGCAGCTTTAATAAACATGTTAAGACCAGGCCCCTGAAGTCTGGAAGATCCAGTGTTGTTTTGGTTTGGGTTTTTTGTTTTTCCAAATTGGGGATTGGGGTACGCTGCACCGTGTTTTGAAAGAGCGAACTGCTGCATAACTGGCATTTGAAGGCATTTGAAATGTGAGAAATGCCCTGGTTAACATATCAGCAGGTTGAGCTTCACAGAGATAATGTTGCATTGGCAGTGTTGTACAGTGAATTATATGCATACGTGCACTCAAACTGTCTTTAAGCAAACCATGAAGCAAATCATCTTGAAGCAAAAGATACTCGATAAAGGTGCAATATATTTTTCTAATATTTATTTGCAGTCATCTGGAGTAGAGCTTTACCCCAGAGGGTGAAGTCTGTAACCTCCCTTGCTGTTGCATGGTAGGAGCATAGGTTTGAGGGAGCTTTATGTCTCAGAGAGAGCATCTGAAGGGGGAGGGAGGAGTGGTAACGTTTTCCCCAAATCATGTGCTAGGGGTTAAAGGACAGCCTAGGGGGGGATTATGTCCACAGATACAAGGCTGTTTGGAGAAGCTGTTTTACGGAACTTTAATCATTCTTGGCAGCATGTCTTCTTGGAGAAATTTAAGGGGAAAATATCTTGTGTGTTAATTTAAAATAGTATTTTGTTTAACGTATCTAGAGCTATAGATCTCCCCATTCCCGCATGAATAGTGCATACATGTTTTTTGGTAGTACGCTTGTTCTGATTATTACTTTAAAAAATTGTCTTTCAATCTAACAGTTTTGGAACTCCTTTAAGAACTAGTTGTTGGTGGGGAGGGAACAAGCTTGGTGGTTCTGATCTTAAGGAAGTCCATCAGAGATTTAGATCTTTTCTCAAAAGCCAACTTTGGTTTTGCCTTTGTCAGAGAATCTCTAGATTTTTTTATGCGTTTGAGAAGTTACCTTCTTTTAGTGTCTACATATTACACAAATTTAACTATGGGATGTCCCGCACCTAGGCTTTCTTGCTTCTTTGGGTGGAGGATCACTTACAGAGGTGGGGGGAGGCAGATATTGTTGTGTTGGTTTTGTTCTTTTGAGAGGACCATATCGCTTTTAGGTATCACTTCAAATTTCCCTAGGTGTTTATTTGGCTAATGCTGCTTTTCTTTCTTACCAGAAAAAACAAACACTTTTAGATATTCTTTTCCTTTAGTCCTAGCATGTTTGATTAACCTACCACTGGGAAAACCTTTTGTATGGTATCTTTTTGTATTTATTCCTGCTCTCTTCTGATGTGACTTTTAGGCTGTGTGTTAAAATACCAGAAATGCCAATGATGGACTTAGCTGAACCCATATACATGGCTTGGACTCTAAGCATGTTTTCACTAGACCTTAGGTAACTGCCACCTCCTTGGAGTGGAAATGGGCATTTCTCCCCTTCTGCTGGGCATGGTGCTTCTATCTTAGGCTTCATCACCTGGGGAAAGTCAGGGTAGTGATTAGTGACCTTAATTCCTTTAAAACACTTCAAAGACGCTTGTATCCTAAAATGAGAGATAGAAGTCAGTTCAACTTTGAAAGTCCTCATTCCTTGGTTGTTAGCTGGAGATATGAAGTCAGGTGGAGCTTGGAGTACCATTTTGGCTCTTATTTTTGTCTTGTCTGCTAAAACCAAGGTATGGCTAACAATTACCTGAGAGACAATCAAGAATTACAGATACATTTGAAATATATTGATTACATTCTCACTTACTGATCATTCAGGTTATTGTCTTTCAGGGAGGATGACCAAAAATCCTAAGACACTTCTGGTGACGTTTAGAATCCTCAAATTCTTTTTTTGCTCAAGTTCTATGCAGAATTTGATACACTGAGTTATGTTATGGTACATGGTATGGTGCAGTACTTTAGGTCATTATGATGGTTGAGAAAAGCAAATGATTTATGGTAAGGTTAAGTCTCTCAAACTTCTGTTAGATTGTGGGTAGTTTCTTCAAATGGACTTGGACTTTCTTCCCATTCCTTCGAACTTATTTTTCAAAAAGTCTAGATCATGAAGGGAAGTCCAGGAGGTCCTGAAGTGGTTACGTGACCTGGTGGAGTAGAAAAGTTTCATTCCCGAATTCCCAGAAGCAGAGTTCTAGATACCTAGGTGTCAAGACTCACCAACCACAAGGAAACTGGAGGCATGGGGAATAAATGTAGCCTCTTTCTCTATTTTAATGGAGAATTTCAACTGTAGTGGGAAAGTATGACATTTCTGTTGCTGAATGAAGGCACGGAGACAGTCTTTTGTACCCCAGCAGTCTTTTATGTACTTTTGGAAATGCAAAAGATTATAGAAGACTACCTAGTGTAAAAAGTTGAGTACACTTTGATGGAGTATTATGGGTGCAGTGTTAAAAGAATTTTCTCAAAGGGTGGGCTTCAGCTGGAGCAAAGACTCCTGTTCTATTTTTGGCATCATCCTGTGTTAATGAGCCTAAAATAAGTATCTCCTAGTAGTTCTAGCTCTGTACTGGAAAATAATTAAGTCTTTCTGTAAATATATTGTAAACTTCTGTTTTTCTTATTTTTCGTTACAGGAGCTAGAGTTAATGCCAAAGACAGCAAATGGTTGACTCCTTTACACAGAGCTGTGGCGTCTTGTAGTGAGGTATGCTTTTTTTTTGATTGATTGCTTTGTGTTAAAATAAGACATCTCAAATTACCTTCTGTTCTCTGTTTGGTTTTTATAAAGTGAAACTACTCCAAATGTTTGGAATTGCAGAACACTTGCAACAGTTTGTGTGGAGAGTATATATGTCATGCATGAGTGGGAAGAAAGGGAAAAACTATAAATTTCCGGTTCTCAGGTTTGCTCTCTGTTCAAATGCCATTACCCTAGCAGAGAGGATTCTGCATGCAGTGTTCTCAAGTCCAGGTTACTTCTCTTAAGGTAACAAGAATGGTTCGGTGTGAGGGAAGTAGAGGTGAAATAAGGTTTAGTACAGCTTTTACAGCATAATCTTTGCATGTCTTCATTTTTTACGTGCTTACCTGTTCAGGTGCTGAAGAAATAAAGGGTTCTATAAGGCCTGCAAACATATTTTTCAAAAAAGCAGTTAATGAGTAATGATAGTAAACACTTTAAAAGTTATAAATGAAATACATTGAATTTTTTTTGAAGTCTACCAGTGACACAATTGTGAGAATATAATAATGTAAGAAATGAATTTGTTGTTTTTCTCTACTGTTCATGTCCTAATAAAAATTTTAAATGCCTGTAGAAGATCAAAACAGAGAAATGCTGAGCTTGTTATGTGAAAGAGTTTATGCAAAACTATCTCCTTTGAGATCCTGAGTCAAATTGATGCTCACTTCAGTATGTCTCAAAAATAAAGGGTTTTTAAAGATTCTGTGTAAAATTTTGTTTGAGAAGATGGAATTGAATATTTCGGTTTTGGCAAGCATTGAGCTTCGAGTATTTGATCCAAGAACTATCTAAACAAGCCTTGTTTCAGTTTTTGTTTTTGAATTCCCTGGATAAATTGCATTATTTTGTCACTAGCATTAATAGCCAAGTTATGTGGAGATTGTTATTCAAAACAGTGTTTGAAAATTAATCTCCAAGGGTGCCTTACTCCCAAATGCTGTTTGTTCTTCTTGAGGTATTTTTAGGCTGCTCCTTTGGGAGCTGACCAAAGCACCACATACTGCATTTTTCAGAGCTGAGGGGCAATAAGAGCTCCTTATATCAGTAATGCTTGTAGAGAGGAGTGCTGCAGACAAACCAGACGTAAATGAGAACTTTAAGAAACGCAACCATGGCCATTTTTTTAAATATGGACTATTTTAAACAAAATACTAACCAAATGCAAATGAAACATGTGAACCAATCCGTCTACCCTAAAAGCAATGATAGGTGCCTGTCAGACACAGTAAGTCACAGGAGCACACCAACATAGATGGAGAGGTGGTTGGTGCGTGTAGGCACTGTGTTCCAGCTGACAGCCTTACATGGGTTTTTAGGCATTAGATGAAAAAAGCTGTAATGAAAAAAACCTTGATAATGATTTCAGTAAAACATCTAGACTTACTCTTGAAGCAAGTACAGCTGCAATTAAACAAGGACATTGAAGCATGCAAAATAGCTGGAATTATAGATTTAGCTGTCAACTGGGCTAGTTCAAGCAACTTCATGTCAAGACTGTCAGGTTCCAGACCTTTATATTGGTGCTGGAGCATGTCCAGAAAAGGACAAGGAAGCTGGTGAGGGGTCTGGAGCACAAGTCTGATGAGGAGCAGCTGAGGGGACTGTGGTGGTTTAGCCTGGAGAAAAGGAGGCTGAGGGGAGACCTTATGGCTCTCTACAACTGCCTGACAGGAGGGGGTAGCGAGGTGGGTGTTGGTCCCTTCTCCCAAGTAACAAGTGATAGGACAAGAGGAAATTGCCACAAGTTTCACCAGGGGAGGTTTAGATTAGATATTAGGAATAATTTCTTCACAGAAAAGGGTTGTCAAGCACTGGAACAGGTTGCCCAGGGAAGTGGTTGTCCCCCCATTCCTGGAGGTATTTAAAAGACAGGTAGATGTCGTGCTTAGGGACATGGTTTGGTGGTGGGATGGCAGTGTTAGGTTAACAGTTGGACTCAATGATCTTAAAGGTCTTTTCCAACCTAAATGATACTATGATGCTATGATTTCTGTGCCTGGTGTACTTAAAAAAACAAACAAACAACAACAACAACAACAACAAAAACCCAAAAACCAAACCAAAACAAAAAACCTTACGCAGATTCACTAATTCTTGAAATTCATTAATGCATTTGTGCAGACCAATATAAGAAATTATTTTTCTGTTAGTACTACAGTGCTTCCTTCTACAAAAGGAGTAATAGCTGTTCTAAAATTTGCTTGTTCTGATTATAGTTTTCTTAATGGTTGGTTCAAAAAGGATAGAAGTTCAAAATATTGATTAGATTTTTAAAGTACTAAACCTGCTTGTTAGAGAATAGAACCTGTTCCATTTCTCATCTAAATTACAAGCTTGTGATGCAGTATTTTCACTTTTATGTTTGTTCCTATTTCTAATTGACAGTAGAAGAAATTTGAGTGTTTCAAATGTAATTTATTGTAATATATAGAATCAAGTGTTACCTAATGTTCTGCTCGTGGCTGCTATTGTACCACATGTAATTTGAAATTTCCAGTAACTACTTGTGGTAACATATTTTAAGTTCAAAGCTCCAACCATTTATTTGTGTGCTCAGTGTTTGAGTTGGAAGTCACTGAAAGTCGTTATCAAATTGCGGGAAGGTCACGGAGTTGATGTAAAATGCGGTATTCATGGCCGTGTTGATACCACCAACAGATTTTTTTTTTTTGAATGCATTCCAATTGTGTGCACATCTTTTAAAGGGATCTGTTTATCTTGCTGTAAGAATTGCTTGTCTTATTTGTCAAATTTTCACAGCTTGTACTTTTAACAAAAGGAAATGAATAATCTTTTTGCGAGATGGAATTCAATGCAACATTTTGAAACGGTTTTCAGGAGTTTTGCAACAGTGTATGTTGAAACTTTTTGCGACCATGCTCTGTTTTATCTGTGGTTTTCTAAATGTACATTGAATAAGCTGTTCTTCTCTTTGCTGTTTCTAGACTTTGACAGTTCAAAAATTTTTCTTGGCAAATTGATGAACATGCATTGTAAGTTCATAGTACTTCACTAATCCTTAGCAATGGAAGAAATCCTAAAGAGGTGTATTGAGCTTTGGAAATTAGTTGTGATGACAAAAACAATTTGCCAGCCGGCTTAAGGAACTGGATAAAAGCCCTGGAAATGGTCACTTAGAGTTGAATCCTATAGGGATGATATTGCTCATGTTCTTGAGAACATCACCAAATCTGGATTTATGATAAAGTACAAACCCCAAAGCATAAGATAATGTTTACCAAAGAACAAAGTGTAAATAGTTATATTCCATTATACTGTCCTTGGATTTAAGGCTGGCATTTCAAATCTTATACTAAGTGGCCCGGGTTTTTTGTAAATGCTTTCAGGATGCTGTTCAGGTGTTGTTAAAGCATTCAGCAGATGTCAATGCTCGTGATAAAAACTGGCAGACACCCCTACATATAGCAGCTGCAAACAAAGCTGTGAAATGCGCTGAAGCTTTGGTGCCTCTCCTAAGCAACGTAAATGTGTCTGATCGAGCAGGCAGAACTGCATTGCATCATGCAGCCTTCAGCGGACACGTTGAGGTAAGAGTTATTTTTCTTAGCTTGTTTCCCTCTCATCATTCTATCCCTCACATTTCTAATGTATAGTTTCTTGGTTTAAAATCATGCTTCTCCCAACACTTACTTTGTATTTGAATTTGTCTTTGGTATGCATCTGTGTACAGAATGGTTGTGGAAAATACATGTTGCATTATTTAGTTGGAAGGTTATTACAGCGTTCACCTTAACACAGAAACAAATTTGCCTGAGGTAAGTGGAGTTAAACTAGTAACAGATACATTTAAAATGAAAAAAAGGAAATACTTTTCTGTTCAGTAGATAGTGAACATATGGAATGTGTTGTCACTGAAATGTGGAGAAAATACACATAATAAGCTATAACTCACTGGTTTTCAAGCCCTGAAAAATGACTGCTGAGAAATTCATGTTGTAATTGTGTACTGGTAATTGGAGACAAATTGGCAACAGGCTTGCTCTTAGTGATTACCTTTAGTGCATCCCTAATAGTCTGAAGATTTCAAAGATTCCACAGCTTTGCCATATTTAACTAGGAAATGTTTGCGTTGACATTGAGTTTTGTGTTCCTTACAGTCACTTCATTGTTGCCGCTGAGGGGGGCAGCCAGTTTTTTCAAGCTTATGGAATATTCAACACATTTGAAAACACACATACTCTTGTTTTCTCCTGTGATTTTCTTTGTCTAACTTTGAGTTTTCCATTATGAGTAGTATACTCTTGTTTTCTCCTACTCTTGTTTTTCTCCTTTGTCTAACTTTGAGTTTTCCATTATGAGTAGAGGATTTCTTTTCTTTCTGTTTATCTCAGATGGTCAGCTTACTGTTGTCTAGAGGGGCCAATATTAATGCGTTTGACAAGAAAGACAGACGAGCTATACATTGGGCAGCATTTATGGGTATGTACATATTTCAGCTGTTTACTATTGCAATAGTAAAAAAAAATCACCTTATGTATAGTGGTTTAATATATTTCTAGGAAAAATATTTACATTGTGAGCATTAAGGTTATCTGGTGTCTGCCAGGACACCATTAATAGTAGACTTCAAATTACCATGTAAATAGTTTTTGTGGTGAGAAAAATCAATTTGTTGGAAAAAGAAAAGTAAGGTAAGTAATTTTGTTCTTTAAAAAGAAGGAACTATGTCCCTCAGTCAGCAGGAGTCTAATCACAGGTGAAAACTTCCACAATAATGCTAAATAGAAAGTGAGCAATTAATACAAGGGGCACCTGAAACAGAGGACTGTTATACCAACCTTGGGGATTGTATTTTAAAAGAATAATTAATCTCTAAAACTCCAAATTCTTGCCTTGCCATTCTTATTCCAGGAGTATTGGTATTGATCAATGTGCTGGCAGTACTGTCAGTAATGTACTTCATTGCCTTTTATCAGCCTTCCTTTTTTTTTTTTTTAAAGTGGTAGGAATTGTTTCCTTCAGCATAGCTATAATAAATAGTAGAGCTTTGTATCTCAAGCTTCATTTAAAATATGAGCAATATAAACCATTGGAAGGGGACTCATAGAAAACACAGATTAAGAATTCTAGGCCGACATTGACAGAGACTTCTTAGCTTTGGCTAATTGTTGTTTCTAAGTAATTCACATGCAACTGCAGATTGTATTTGTCATTGCAGAATATGTTGTACCTGTTCACAAAAGAAAAAACAGAATGCCTCTTCTAACTTCCAGAAAATGTCTAAAACCGCCCTTGAACCTGTGCAATATGGGTCGTATATGAGCAGTGAACAAGGAAGTTTCAGCATCAATTTCAGGAAGGAGCCAAGTTGAGATGATTCCATGGTCTTGATTGTTATTCAGTATTTTAGTTTATTGCTTCATAATTTTATCCAGCCAAGGAAGAAGAATAAAAGCAGTAGCATCAGTATTGTATGAATATGCATGGTTGGGAATTTTTTCAAAGATGAAATGAGGAAATAAGACTTCATTATATGTATTTGTTTTGTTCCTGTTATGTTTTGATGATCTGCATTTTTCCTAAGTTTTAAATCCCCAGAAATACATATCTATATGCCTAAGATACCATCTTACAAAAATTAGAGGAGAAGGACAGTCAGGAAGAGAACACAGTCCTGTTACTTATGGCAACTTTTTTTTTTTTCAGAGGTGATCTAAAAATATGAACATTTTTGTTCCAATTAAGAGGAAGATACTTCTTGGAATGACTATCTCAGTGAAAACCTTTATATATGGGGTTTCCAAAGGAGTACCTTGTATTTTTGACGAACATTTAAGTTAATGTACAGGGAGAGAACTATCTATACTGCCCCTTCCCTGATTGAAACAAACTAATTTTACTGTATCTGGTACCAAACCAAAAAATAAACACTCACAAGGTAGGAAATTACATGGACTCATTACGCTGACATCTCTAAGTCTAGGTTAACTCTGATTTGGAGGCCTGATCTTGGGCGAAATGCCCCTCCTTGTGTAGTTTGGTATTAATGCTCACTATTATGAATGAGAGAATTACTTACAAATAGGCTGTGTAATGTGTGTGTGTGGGGGTGGTTCTTAAAAAACAGACTTAAGGTTGCTAATTAAACATATTTCTCATCTGTGATTCTGTGGCACTGAGTACCTTACATAACTGCTTTGGAGTTCTTATGTTTATCCAAGCAACGTTTCCAAGTCTTGCCAGGAGAGACCAAATGGAAGCAGTAACTTCAAAGTGGAAATACAATCTTAAACTTACATGCTGAGCAAAACAAAAGAGCACTACCACGTGAGGCATACTTAAAATATTTTTTTAATACATTAAAATTTTTACAGTATTTTTAAATACTTTCAATACAGTCACCAAAAGCCTTACCCTGAGTTTTGGGGGTTGCTAATGAGTTGTTCATTGTATGAAATGATCTTCTCACAAACATCTGGATTCACACAAAAGCAGAATTATTAACTGTTGTCTTTGCACAACTCTGTGTTTCAGGCCAATCTAAAATTAGTCTTATGTCCCTGACAATAAAGGTCTGAAATAATCTGATCACAATGTGAAATAAGGTTGTGAAATCCATATGTGAAATGCTAAAAAGACCCTGCTGACTGTCTTCAGAGGAAAAGACTTGAATGTGTCAGTGAATTATGCACTGATCATCACAGTGTTAATACTCATAATTTGAAGCTGTATGATACTGCACTTCAAGTACTGATACCAGTACTTGAAACTGAGAAATTAAAGAACAATCTTCATTATTGAGCCAACGTTCTTTGTGATATTTTGTATTACTATTTTATAATCTACTTACATATTCAAAGCAATGTCTGTGACAGGCTGTCCAACCACCTTACTCAAGGTGATGATTTGCAAAATTTTGTTGAAACTTGTGCGTGAGAATGTCTGAGTAAGGTGGTTGGACAGCCTGTCCATTGCTCGTCAGATCTCTGCCATCTCACGCACAAGTTTCAACAAAATTTTGCAAATTGACGAGCGTCAGTGAGAGGTCAGAGATGTTTTCTGGCTTGTGCTCACCTAGATGAGAGAAAAGTCTGCTATTTTTCACACAAGCTACATTTATTCCTGTTTTAGTTAGTGCTATTTCATAGGTTATTGACAGGAAACTCTGTTACTGAACAGTATTTGGGTGGGAAAAATGTAATTTATCTGATGTTGATCAACCTAAATACCCTTGCAGTCAACAAAGTAGAAAAAGCTTTTGAAAATCTTCAAACAAGTAAAAAAAACCCTCTGACATTCTCTCTTGCAATTTAGAGCCATTTTACGCTGCTCCAATTGTTTAAAGAAAGCCTTAAAGCTTTTCCACCATACAAAACTGACCACAGAATAAAAAAGAAGTTATGCTTTTCGTCACTGTACTATAAATAACTTTCTAGGGTTATATCCATTGTTTTCCTTCCTTCCTGCTTTTCACCCGGCTCCATTGCTGTCCAGCTGCAATGCTGCGACTAAAATGGACTTTCATTCTCGCGTGCGAGCGTCGCCCTCGTTAGTGTGTCGGGAGGTCTCCTCGGCGCTTCCCAATTGAAGTACCTTGCTCTTCTGTTTGAGTGTCTTCCACTGATTGCTGCTTGCGTTTTCAGTGCAGGTCAGGGATTTTTGGTGGTTTTTTTCTTCTCTCTAAGTTTTTCTGCCACTGTTCTGTTCAGCGTCTCTCTTCCTTTCATGGCTTTCAGTATCTCCTGTACTCCGTCTCTCATATAGTGCTTGTTTTCATTCTTGTCCCTGTTGTATTTGGGTTAGAAGATGAATATCATGTTTGCATTTCTCTTTCTATTCCTTCCTATTATACTGAAGTAATTCAGAAGTGAAATGTTGCATCACTTCACATTGCACTGGTAAACTCTATGTTTCTGTTTGTTACAGCTAGGTGAAATCTTGGGGTTTTATGCTGTGGGGCATGAGCATAAAATAGGTATCATGGTGACTGAATGTTTATCAAAACAGCTGGGTCTATTTCTTTTCCTATTCAAACTTTTGCAAATTCTCTTAGTCATTGGGAAAGCAAAGACCCTCACTTTTTATGAAACACTTAAACTGAAGGCTAGATTTGATACTTTCTACTTACGTATCTGACTGGATAAGCGTAAGTATTCAGTGTGCCCCTCACCACTCTTTTTAACTAAGGTAAGGGTGTCACTTGAAAGGTAAAAGTAAGAATCCCGCATCCGTCTGGGACAGTTACAAAGGTAAAGCGCTGAATGTATCGTGCTCTCCACTAATGCAAGTGGGCTCCTTTATTCTGCAGAATTTGTCACGATTAACCGTGTGTTTTCAGTCATTGACTTGTTTGGCGGTTAAATTAACAACTGAGCAAGAATGACAGGGTTTTTTGGTTACCCTGTCTTCATAGCTTTTGTCTCAGTGTGCGGTGTCACAGCTGCATGCAAGCCAGCGGGGGAGTCTGTGGGCATGGTGAAGGAGAAAGCTGGTTGCCCTTTGCATCAGTGGTGTGGTTTTGGGGCCCCTGGCCCAGCCACAAACCTGGAGGCGAGAGCGACTGCCCACTACTTCAGGGTGGGCTCCCTGCCCTCCCTTCCCTTTTCCGCCCTCATTCCTGCAACACCCCCCAGGTCATCCCTTCCCCATGACCCTGCTCGACACTTTCTCCTCCCAGTGACTTAGGAGAATAGTTGATGCGTTCAAAAGGATACGGTTCCTCAGAGGCCCAAGTCAGTTTTGAAAATAGAGCTTTGCTAAATCCTGTAGGATTTGGGTCAACATTTTAAAGGCTTTGCAAGTAAAGGAAGTTGGATTTTGCGGGGCATATATTTCTATTTAAAATTAGAATATTTTCTTCTTTTCATATTTGTGTAATTTTTTTTAAGTTTATGCTGAAGGCCTTAAAAACCTCAGCGGGTGTTTTTGCAGTTGAGGTGAAGGTGGAAGACTGACAGACACATTCTCTCTCAAGTTATTAACAGAAATTTGCAGTAAATGTTTAAGAATTACAAAGTTATTTCACCTCTCTTGTTCTCAGATCTTCCCCAAAAATCCTTCTGTGTAAGCAGAAGACAAGATATTTTTATTTTTTTTTTAACATACAAGATTATTTTTGCAGTATAAATACTACGATTATTGGAGGGGGTATGTGGAAATACTGTCTTCTGAAGATGAATATTTTATGTTGCTTTTATAATTCATGATACAATCAGAATACAAAAACAATTCTTTATTTTCCAGATTAGGTACAAATGAATGATGTCTTGTTCATGTTATAACAATTGTACAATTATTAAGTTTGTAAACTTGTGCTGGTTAATATAAAATGCAGCTTCATTCTTTTTGTCTGTATTCTTTTAGGTCATATTGAAGTTGTGAAATTACTCGTGGCCCACGGAGCCGAAGTGACGTGCAAGGACAAGAAATCGTACACACCTTTACATGCTGCAGCATCTAGTGGGATGACCAATGTAGTCAAATATCTTCTAGATCTTGGAGTTGATGTAAGGAAGAATAAGACAAAGTGATGCATATTTTTTTTGCTGTTTGCTCCTGTTAGTATTGTAGCACACTGTTTATTTAGGGGCAGTTTATGATATAGTGAAAACAGTATTTCCAAATACCTTCATTCACGTGCTTTTTTTTTCCTATAAAACCTCATTCCCCCAAGTAACTTAAGAGCCTTGCAGATTTTGCACAATTTGGAAATAAATTTATATTTAGTAGGGCTTTTGTTCATTTGATATTTCTTACTCGTAGTTCATTGGACCGGAACTCAGGAAATAGGTATGCTGTTCCTAGCTTTGCCACACAATCCTTTTTGAACTGCAGGAAATTAAACCCTTTTGCTTCAGTTGTTTGTAAAACATAGATGTTATTTACTTTATCTTACACCACATAAGTTTGGAGAAACACTAGAAATTTCAGTACTACAGTAAGGAAGGCCGTATTAATATTGAAATGCAAAATAAATTAAAAGGCTGTACAGTACCTGCATGTAGAAAGTGTGTCAACAACAAACTGTGCAACTGTGTAAGAAATCTACATTGTGCATCACATTTCAGTCTTACAAGGCTGGAGAATGCTGCCAAAGTTCTATCTTGAGAAATAGATCAGAATTCAGTGTCACGTTGTGCACAAGAACAAATTCTACTTCTGCATGCCCCGCCCCTCCAAAAAAACCAGTCCCTTTGACCTTTGTTTTTAACGGAAACCCACAAATGCTGTTGAAAAATGATAGAGGTCCATGCTGTGCTTAGTTTGTAGTGTCTGTGCAGATTGCCACTGCCACTGTTGATGTCGTTTCCACATGGGTGTTCTGTCAAGTTGTGTACAGGAAGCTGGTGTGGAGACAATTGGAGGAGGTTGGCTCACTCGTAAAGCAGTTGTACTCTTCCTGGTACACACTGCTCCATCAAAGTACTACATCCCAAACTTGCTTTTAATTTCTGCTTTTGAAGAGTTCCAAAACTTAGTGAAGAAGTTGTCTCATGACATGAGATTTTTCTTTGTCATAATTAAACGCTGCAGTAATACAGGTTTTTGCCTACTAAGTAATCTTGTTGGTTTTTTTTTTTTTTTCTCTGATAGATGAACGAACCAAATGCCTATGGAAATACTCCTCTCCATGTAGCTTGCTACAACGGACAAGATGTTGTAGTGAATGAACTCATAGACTGCGGTGCTAATGTAAATCAAATGAATGAGAAGGGTTTTACACCTTTGCACTTTGCTGCTGCGTCAACACGTGGAGCATTGTGTTTAGAGCTTTTGGTCTGTAATGGAGCAGATGTAAATTTGAAGGTAGGTGAATCCAAAGCCATCCATTCACTCTTAAAGAGGCAGTACGTCTTTATCAGAGGTAATTTTTCAAAATCATTGTTACGATAACATTTAGAAGTTCCCACTGATTGATGGAGTACTTCTGTGAAAAGGACTATCAGGACTAGAAAAAATGAGCCAGTATGTTGCTTCAAGTAACTTGATCTGAATCTGGAAACCTCAATGGGATGTAGTAAACAGCCCAAAAGGATAAAGAAGAAAGATGACAATACTGTCTGGTCAATCTTGATGATATTTAAATGTCAGAATTCCATATGTCTTCCCTAGTCTATCCATATGAGTAATAGCAAATCATATGGAAAAATGCAAAAGAACATGTGTTTCTTAGAAATAAGCAGCATTAATGAAATCAAGGATATTTCAGAGAAATGTGTATGAACAGGCTAATTGCTAGAGCGGTTGAAGAGCTGATAACATAAGGTCCTAAAATCTAATTAGTAAGGGAGAGTTGTGAAGGGTGTATTAAAAATACAGATGTAAGTAGATGAGGCCAATGCAGTGTCTTAAACATCTGGTTTTTCAATTACTCCAATAAAACTTTGTGAGCAGAGGCAGTACATGTTTGACATCGCTACTTGGTGACAAGTCTTTGGCTGCAGAATATTCCTTACAGTCTAGTCTTAATGTACGCAGAATTTCTAATCCACACAAGCATAAAAGCAAACTATAACCTATATCTTTTATTATCTTCTCAAGTGTGTAGGGTAAGGTCTTGAGAAGTGAGCGAGAGAGATGTGAGACCTCCTGTTTTGTATTGAGTTGATTTTTATTCTAGTAATGAAAACTTAATGGTGTTCAGAAATACTCAGTGGCAGTATCTGGTGTCCTGACAGGTTTTGGGATGGGGAAGTGGGACTCAGGTATGTGGAATGAAGAGTCGAAGTGTTCCTCTTACAAAATATCTAATTGCCTGTACTGTAGCCCATATATGGTAGGATGAGAATTGTCTATCCTTTTGTTTCTTAAATGAATAAATATATCTGTTTAATAGAGTTATGCCTGAATTTCAGCACATCTGGATAGGAGGTGAATATTAGAATAGCTAACACTTCTGTTAAAAAACATGGGGTTTGTGGCTCACTTTGTGTAAGATATTCACACTGATTTTCAGCTAACTAATTCTAAAACACAATTTTATATCTATTGTTAGTACAAAATCTGTATCCCACTGAAAATTTGCGTGTAATTTAAAAATAAGCTGCTTGATGTGGAAAAGTCTTAGATGTATGTTACCGTTCACTGTTACATATATTTAAACATGCAGCTCCTTTAACGAAAACATACTTAAACTCAGTTGTGGAAAAATTAATCACCAAAGCACCCTGGAGAAGTAAGGAGCTGTGCTACAGGGTTTATTGCCAACTTGTCCTAAAAGACATAGGTCACAGTCCATTTATTTTTGTTGCCAGCTTTCTGCTCTACATAATGTCCCAGACTGGATATGACACAGGGTTTAGCCTTACAGGGCTGACTTCTGTCCTACATTCTTGAAACATCATTTCTTAGTAATGTATGTTCTGTCATGAAAACAGCCCCACAATGTTAAATATACTAATGGATATGTACATATGTTATTTACACAAATAAGAACAAAAGAGAAACATAATATTACCAAGAAAGAATTACTGTTTTCCTATGTGCTGGGTTGCAGAGGTTCATGACTTTGATGTAGACTATTTCTGATGTAGAAGAAAGAAGTGGGGAGGGCTTCATTTCAGAAAGATGTGCCGCAAGTAATGGTGGTTAGGTAGTTTTGGCTGTTCGTTTTTAAATACACCTTAATTGCAGGTTAGGAATGAAAATAAAAAACATCCAACATTCTGTTAGGTTAATTAAATACTGTTAAATATTACTCTAACCTTTATGTTTGAACTTAAAATAAGAATCTTTGTTTTACGTGTGGTATACACTGTAGATACTGACTACATTTAGTCAGTTATGACACTAAGTAACCTTAGAAATTGTGCAAAGAATGGCTAATATCTTCAAAGTGACTGGCAAAATTCCTGAATTCTTTGAAGTTTATAATGTGGGTGAACCCTTGTTTGGAGGTGACAAAAGATGTTTTAACATCAGAGAGATGTATTGTTGCTTTCTTTCCCGTTCAATTTTAAGTTATGGGAACCAAAGTATAGATTTGTCTGTTTCTGTGACTTTTTAAAAAAAAATCCGTAGAAGATTTAGTATGGGTAAACCCAGTTTTTCTCTTAAGCTTACTCTGAGATGACAGAATCATTTTTTTCTGAAACATGATAATGATGGGGCTGGGAAATGCAGCCTGAAGCATATCAGAGAGCTGAGAATTTCAGCTGAAGTCTAAGAGCTTAGGAAAGATTTGGCTCCTGAAGTTAGCTGCTTCAGAAGAAAATGTCTTTACAGTGGAAAGGGTGAGTAGCTTTAGCTATAGGTTCTGTAATTAAAACACGTTGATTTAGTAAGTATTAAAACTGCTAAGTGCAAAATTAAACAAGTAGTGTTGTGTAGTGATTTTAAGCAATTATAGCTTGAAAACAGCACTTACCCCGTTTCCGCACCAACACGTGTTTCTGTTGTAACTCTGTTAATAGAGTTTCTGTGGATTTATACCATTATGACTGAATTTGGCCTTTGAGTTTGCACCTGAAGGTGCGAACAGCCTTACTTTGTATGTGAAAACTTAGCACTTGCACTGTTGAAAAGTGCAAGAACTGAGGCAAAAGAAAATCCTTTCCCAGTCAACTTTTGTGTCCCTGGAAAGATGTATAGGGATAAACCTTGGATTTAATCAAAAGAACAATCCCTGAAAAATAGCAAAAGGAAATCGAATTAGAATATGTTGTGTAGCTAAGAGTAACTTGTAGAGTTAAAATGGGATGCTTTTAGAGCATTCCTACTAATTATTTATTGAAACCAAGCCTGTTCAGTTTCCAAATACTGAGGCTGAAGTTCATAGTAGTTCTTACAATTGTTGTAAGATGTATTTTTCTTCATAACTGTATTGCTTCTGTAATCCAATTCAATAGTTCCCTCCCATGTGCAACTGTTCCTGTGTTCTTAGAGGTAAGAGAGTGGGTATGGATGGTAATCTAGGTGCAGACTAGACCGTACTGTTAGACCACTTTCTGCTGTGGGTGACCTAGTGGGGAGAGCAAAAGGAAAAAATACTCTTATTCTCCATGGCAGATGGAGGGAGAGTGCTTGTGTGTATCTGTGGATCCCGGCCTCATCTCAAGAGGGGGATATGTAGCAGAAGATAATGGAACAGCAGAAATATGTTATATGCTTTTTATCACCTCTTTAGACAGAGGACAAAATTTCACGCTCATTTTTGTAGCCATGTCAGAGCCCATATAGTACTGTAGAATGGTGAATCCTGTTAAGTATTGCTAATTACTGCAGCACTCTCCTCACTATTCAGGATTTCCATGCATGGAAGAACACGTACAAATGAGTACGTAATGGGACAGTATTAATTGTTTTATGGGCCCCCTTGCTGCTTGAAAATTCAGTGACCTAAATAGAAAAAGTATTTTACTTCCATTGGTGATACTAGAACATAAAAATTGTTGCCAGGGGGAGATTTCACTTGGAGGAATGCTGTGACATGATAGACCCACATTCCCCCTGACCCTCAGTAAAGCTCAGTAGTCTGAGTACAGTTAATATCTGAGTAATCTCTTGATAGAGCACCTTATGCAGTGTGTTAACTCTTTCTGTCTAATAGCAATTACCGTTCTTGGGAAATTTCATATGATCTTAAGTATTTTGTGAATTGTGTTTTCTCTAGTGGTAGAGGAGATTTGGGCAATTTCTTTCCTATTACCACACACTTGAGTTTCAGTGAAGACAAGAAGTTATCATAAGTCAGACAGCTGTAGTTAACTTAATATTTAGATAGAAGACCTTAATGGCATTAAAAAGGGAAATTGAAGCAAAAGTTTTGAAGATACCTCCTTGCTTATGCAGCCCAACCTTCCAGCATCTCAGGAAACAGTACTTTGCTCAATAAATAGAGCCTTGCTGTTCCATTGCTTAAAGAACTCTTTGGCTACTGGTTCTGATTCTGTATATCCTTTCCTAGTGATAATGTCTAAGAAGGGAATTCTGAGTGCAGTCTTATACCTAGCAGTTCAACTTCAACATGGAAATTGTCCCCTTCATTTAATTGTATACCTGTTCTGTGTTTGTATGTTGATAGACAATTGTGTGTTATGTTATTCCTGGGTTGCAAAGGAACCTGAGACTGTTAGACTGGAAAGAAGCACTGTGGATAATCAAAATATTGTCTTGGAAATCTACATTAAGTGCATCTTTAAGTAAATTTGAACAGAGTAAATCTAAAATCTTTTATTGATTGTACTGTGGTTTTTCATTTACAACTGGAAAATGATTTTGTAGCTTATTTTGCTGTCGTTTGCAAGGCCTTACTCAAGTTGTCTTGTGAGGGTTCTCACTTGACCACCATGCTCCTTAATTTCGAATAGTTAAGTTATTAATACTTAATACCTTCAAGTTATTCTTATGTCTGTGTAAGGTACTTTCTTAATATTCTCAGTGAGACTTGGATCTACTTTTTTTCTGCTCCATCTTACTCCTCATTAGCCTTCCTTTGTTTAGAACATTAGTTACCAAAGCAGCTTTTGGTCACTCATTCCAACTAAGCTTATTTCATATGATCATTTTTCCTTAAATTAATTGATTCTTCAGCTTAAAGAAGGAGAAAAGTGAAGGAAACAGACAGATGTGTAACAATTGTTTTAAAGGAGGCAAATAATTGGACACAGAATATTAATGGTTGAATAATGAGAGTAGAACTAAACTGTGGGGAGAAAGATGAAAGATTAGACATTAGAAGAAAATTTTCTTTGTAAGGAAATTGGAGCATAGAGATTGCTTGGGGAAGTCATCACTTGTGATGTGTTTATTTGGCCTTTTCTTGAGGCCTCAGATGACAGAAGTAAAACTGATAGTCCGATTCTTCAAGTAGATTTCAACCCTGTTTTCTGCATTTCTTTGTGTCTGCTATGGGTATGTGAATATATCTTTTGGATTATTTATGGTCAAAGAAATCTGCTAGCTGAAACATTTGGAGATAACTTGGCTGTTATCAGGTGTTTTATTTCTTTCAATCTAGGTCTGAGAAGACAATGATTCCCATAATTGTATTGTTCTAGGTGGTGTATGCTGCTCTGTGCAGTGACACAACTAAAAATTCCACATCCAGCTCTTGTCTAAAAGGGTCTTTAGTCAGTACCACATCCATAGAAGCTTTGCCATTTGGTTCCAAAGTAGTAGTAAATATGGGAAGACACTTCTGCACCTGACAGCAATTTGTGATATTTCAATACATATGTTCGTATCCTATGTTCCCCCTACAATCCTTGTCTTTTTTAACTTTGTGTTTTGTGAACAATTTGCACTTTTCAAAGCCAGCGTTTAAAATCTAAAGATGTGGTGTGCATATGCATCTGAGAGTGCGTTTTTTTGGTTTTTTTTTCTTCTGAGTGTCATGTTTGCAATTCTTCGTTTGCATTTGTAGGAACTTTTTTCTGCAGTAAAGTTTTCCCATTACTTATGATAAAGCATGGGGGAAAAAAATCATCCTAAAGTAATAATAACAGAAAAAAACTGGTTTTGTAAGTGCATTGAGATTGTGCTGTTAAAAATTGAAATTCCCTTACACATTATTGTTGGCCTACTCGAAGGACATCTTTACTGGGTGAATGACTAAGTACACTTCTGATATGTGTGTCAAACATATAGTACCAGTTATGGTTGGATAGTTCTACCCTAGGATTATTTGTGGTTTATGATAAATTGCTTACAAATGCCACTGTACAGAAATTTCCATGAAACACATAAGCTTTTTGATGTGTTGTCTTCTAACACAATGTGTAGACCTCTGCAGTAAATACAGCTATTTTCTTTCAAGAAACAAAATTTAAAGAAGCATTGTTTTGTTTTAGGCTTGGGTGGGGGAAGAGTTGGACGTAGGCTTGTTGCTGAAGTTGTGCGCTGTCATCATCCTCTTGAGCGTGATTATCCTAAAGGCATATCTGTGAGTGAGTGGGCATCACTGAGTTGTCACTCACAGCTGGGAGAGTGACTAAGAGCAGCTCTTCTGAAAAGCTTGCCATGTCATGCTGACTTGTCACTGCCAGCAGCCGTTTTGCAGAAGTGCATAGAAACAACATAAAGGAGGGAGTAGAGGGGAGAGAAGAAAGTAAAAACATGTCCTTTTTCTTTTTTTATGTCAGTTCTGGTGGATTACTATTAATGGGCCTAAGTAAACACTGGTTTGTTTGTTGGGTTTTTTTTTTCTTTTCCAGAGTAAAGATGGGAAAACACCTTTGCACATGACAGCGATCCATGGTAGATTTTCAAGATCTCAAACCATCATTCAAAATGGTAAACAGGGGGAGGGAGTAGTTTTGTCATCAGCTTTCCAGTATTACAAATATTTTCCTCTTCTTGTGTTGATAACAATGTACTGAATTTTTTTCATATCCCATGTCCAGGAGTAGTTCAGTTAATGACGAAGTCTGGCATATCTGCTTGTAAAGTTTGTGAAGTTGCATTGAAGAAGCATTTTTTTTTTTTCAGAATGCAAGAAAATATATTAATCAATTAATCTCTTCCATAACCCAGGTTGACAGAAAGCTTGTCCCATGTAGTTACATAATAAAATGCTTCTCTCTATTTTGCTTATTATTAATACTAAATACCACTGAAAGCTGTATAGATTTTTAAATCCAAAGTAGTTATTCATGGAGAGTTATTAATGTTGCTTAAATTATGATCAGTGCTGTTTTTCTAACAAAAGTATCTGTATGCCTATGTATATTCTTACTTAGTAATTACGTTTTATTATAGGAGCTGAAATAGACTGTGAAGATAAGAATGGAAATACTCCTTTGCACATAGCAGCTAGATACGGCCATGAGCTATTAATCAACACTCTGATTACGAGTGGTGCTGACACTGCAAAGTAGGTAACTTTACTGACATGAATGCAAGCTGAGAGAATTTAGAAATGTTTTTATTAGATTAACAAGACTAGTGTGATTTTTTTTTTTAATACTGTCTTCAACTTGAAATAGGAAATACTTTGTGTATTATCCTGTACTGTACTTCTAAATAGCTACTCAGTACATCACAATTTATACAAAAAGAGAAATAGGGTTTTTTTCCTCTAATGTATTTGAAGTAAAAGCTCTGAAAGTTTTAACGGCAGATGCATTCAGTGCAACAGCCTAGCTTCTAAGAAAGCATTTAATATGTGAAGTTTTTCTAAGGCTCAGTATTCTAGGTGGTTTGCTGAACCCGCCATGCACGTGCACTTTGGCACGCAATCATGTTTGTTTTATTTTAATTGTAATGAAACTGTGATACCTGATTATGGTGTATCTTAGGCGGGGTATACATGGGATGTTTCCTCTCCATTTGGCAGCATTAAGTGGATTTTCAGACTGCTGCAGAAAGCTCCTCTCATCAGGTAGGATACTCTTTAAAAATATTACAGCTGCTTTGTACTTTGTTTACTTATTCCATAGAATTAGCTTTTAATTAAGTCTAAATTTAGTAATAAATAAAATTCTTCATAGTTCATTAGTAACCTGGGGCCAGTGCTTGTTTTTTTTAATGGGCAGTCCATAGTTAAAGTGAATGCAAACTTTTACAGAAGTAATTTTTTAAAAAAAAATGACCCAAATTGAAATAATGTGTCTATAACTACTTAAATGTTGTGTTTGTGTGCTTTAAGTTGGCCTTAGAGGTGGGATGACTGCTTCAGACCATAATTTCAAGGCAAAAGACTAATGTTCTCTTAAATGACTTCATGGAGCATCCTCCATTTCCCCTCCATGTCTTTAGCTTAATACAGACTGGTCTATTCCTGTCTGTTCATGTGGTGGGCACCTAATAACTCTCAAGATTCTGTGGACTGCGACATTAAGAAACATTGGTGATTTATTATTCATTAAATGCAACCTGAACTGTGCTTTGCTTTCATTGTTTGACTCCTCCCTGAAGTTGCGGAGGGTTGTAAGGTTATTACTTCCCTTGTTGTCCAGAGTCTGCTCTGGTGTGAATTGTGAGCCCTTTGAAACATTGCAATTCTGAAAAAGTAGATTTGTCTGAAGGATTGTGGAAGCTTCAGGAAGAGAAGAAGAGGAAGAAATTAAGTGATTCTACATTAATTTGAAGGCACCTCATGTTTTTTGAAAAAAGAAAAGTGAGGGACAGAGGGTTGGGGAAAAGGAAGAGTAAGAAGTTGCTTCCCCAGCCTTACATTGTCTGCTAGGGAAGCCTGGGAGAAGAACTAAAGGAGTATAACTAAAACTACCACCGGTAAGGCGTTTTATTTTACTGTCCTGTCATGGACAAGCTTGCAAGGATTTGCTCCAGGAAAACTGTCCTATAGTTCACTATATTACAATTTGATGCATTCAAAATGAGGAATACTCTGGGTTTTTTCTCCTTTCTGCTCATGGTGTTGTGCTGGCTGTGCCCTTACTGGAGATTCAGTATGGCAAAGGAGTCCCTGTGGAAGACCTGCAAGTGGTTTCTGTGACTTTTACATGAGTTGAGCAAACCTGGATATAAATCTAGCCTGGAGCAGATAAGGACTTGAAGAGTATGTTCAGCCTTCAGACTGGAAAGACTAGATGCTGCTAACAGCTTATTAGTACATGCTTTTGGTGTGGGGATTGGTATCTGCAGACTATGTGCCCTTTTGATTCTGGGAGGAAGAGTCTCATTTATGTAAATTAAGAATCTGATTTTTAAATTAATTAATATTCATATTCAGACCTTTAAAAAAAAAAAAATCATCAATCTGCCTTGTCCCAGTGCTGAATGATATTTAGGTAGTGGTGTTAGACAAGCAACCTAGGGGGGTGGAAAGGCATCAAAGACTACTTTTCAGATCAGATTGGTAAGCTATCTTAAATTGTTTGCTGTATATCCCTGCCTATTGAAATGGGAGGAGAACGTAGTGGTGCATACAAAACCTATGTTTTGGGGGATATGGAGTAGGAAAACAGTCTTGAATATTTGTACTCTTGAGTAACACATCCTGTGTTGTTCGCAATTTATTGTTGTTGAACAGTTCTTAACAAGAAAGGGTGGAGACAACTTGCATTCCTAGGCAAAACTGGAGATCTAATGAATAAGTTTTGTTACACAAGAGCAAGACTTCTAGGAGAATATACTAGTTTTCTCAAACCAAAAGTGTAGCTTTGAAACATGATTCAAATAATAATCTTCATGTCAAAGCATATGGTTACATACAGAATTACACAGTTAAAGTTTGTGATCTCAAATTTGGAATTCCATAGTTCACATGTTTTGGGAAAACTGCAGTGTTCTCTAAAGGGCTTCTCTGTAAGTAATTGCTACTTACAGTCTTCACTCCAGTTTAACAAAGTTCTTTCTCTGGGACTAAAGAGCTAAACTCAAGAATGAAATCTAAGTGGCTTCTGGATTTAGTAACGCTAACACCCCCCTCTTCATTAAAAAAAAAAATCTCCGCATAACACTGACAAATTCTACCATATTCTTAAATTTTCCTATTACCTTCATATGTTTTTTTATTCAATACTAAATTACACAGAAATATTAGCAGGCAAATAGGATAGGAAAGAATATAGCCTCTTGCCTCAGCGCAGCTAATTGCCTTTTACCTTATCCCTTTCAGTTTTACTTGAACGCTTGTTTTTCAAAATACTACGAATAGCAAGGATGTGTTTCAAATGAAGTGCTTCAGTGCTTTTTTGCAAATAGCTGTTAAGTTTGCTTAGCAAGCATTTCTCTTAAGAGTAGATGAGAGCAGTTTTGTGAGAGGTGGTGTTACATAATGATTTTACAAAATGCTTGATTTGTAGGTTTTGACATTGACACACCAGATGACTTTGGCAGGACTTGTCTTCATGCAGCTGCAGCTGGAGGGTATGCAAAAAAGCATTCATGCTTTCATACTTAGTGTTTTTTTTCAATTGCTGGTCATTCCTGTTCTTTTTTATTATTTCCTCTCTGTGCTTTTCCTGCCCTCTCCCCTTGGAATTTTTTGTAAACATGAACATAATTTTGAGATGGATTCTATCTACAGAAAATAAAAATAAATTAAATATTCAGCTCCGTAAGTAATTGCTGGAGTACAGTGTCCAAGTATCATCACCTTTATCTTAGGTTTATTCTTGGGGATGAACTGAATTTTATTTTAAATTCCCATGGATGATGATATAATTTTTAGAATATACAGCAAAGATGGCATGCCCATCTAAGATCACTGTAGGACATGAGGTGGAGAACAGCAATTTTTTTTATGTTCTTACCGTATCCATAAGCAAAAGAACAATCTAACTAAATTAAAAGCCATAACTGAATTTCAGAGTTTAGGTGGATGAAGTAGTCAGAATTACTTGCGCATCACTTGAGTTGTGATCCATGTTGATTATTGTTATTGTATTGTAGGTTTTCTATAGCAGCTACTCAAAATTGCCTGGAAGAATTGGGTAATAAATTTCACGATAAACTTTGTGTGACACAAGGACTCCATGATATTTATATTTTCATTTTTCTGTTTCAGTGTTGCTTAAGTAACAGTGTTAAGTAATCATTCTAAGTCAAAAGATACTTGATGGAAACATCCTTGTTGCAAATGGTAATTTGTGATACATTCCCTCACTCACCTCTGGTTTAGGAAAGTTACTAAGACAGTGTTTAAACTATAAGCAGTATTGTACATCTATTGTAATGATCATATTGTATTGAAAATTGATTACCCAAAAAGGTGTAATAGTTATGTTGCATCTTATATTTGGCCTGAAAAAATATACATTACAAACTTGCCTCTCTGCTGGAATCCTGGTAGCAAAAAGCATGTAACATGCAGGTGTTCATGTTTGTTTGCTTTAAAGAATTGAAAATCCTATTAAATTATGTTAATGTTTATATGTTTTTATGCATGCCATTTGATATTAATAAAAATTCTATATATGGATTTGAAATAATTTGCATTATTTCCTGGTTCAGTCCTGCAATTATGAAATCTATTTTACATATAAAAATTTATTTATCAAAACTTTCATATGATAGTTCAATTAAAAATAATGTACAAGATATATATATATGCAGCAGTTCTGATATTTGCAGAGGCTGATATTAAGGAAATAGAATTTGCAATCACAAGTAAAATTGCATTACTTTAATAGGAATTTGGAGTGCCTAAATCTTCTGCTAAATACTGGTGCAGACTTCAACAGGAAGGACAGATTTGGGAGGTAAGACATTCTAGATTTGTATATTGTAACAGGCTGTTTAAAGTATTACTAAAGTAGCATATTGCTATGTGGACAAGTCTGTTCCAGTTTAAATGTTTTTAAGATACTATGTCTCTAATAAGCTTCTCTTCAGCATATGTTAGAAAAGTTACAAACATATTTTGTTTATTGTGTTTTGTTAAGTAGGTGTTTAGCCTTGTTTTTAAAGACTGAGTTCCATATTCAACTGTAATTTTTATGAGCCTTTTTTGTTTATAACATGGATCTAATGAGTTTAAATTGTTCTCATCCAAGAACATTAGTGATGTTTTCCAAATAATGTATTAGTCAAACTTATAAATCTGTTGCTATTCCTAAGCTTTTTATTAAAAAAATCCATTATTTTATTACAACTGCTTCACCTTTTTCCATTCATTATATCCATCCCTTTCTGTTTCCTTGTTCATGCTCTGACCTCTTTTGCAATGACATTAATTTCTATTTTTAGTATAGGATTATTTAAGTTTAGATGGCATGATCAGTACTTGTGTAAAATCTCACATCACATCATGGAAAATATGATTTTCCAGGATGTGAATGGCAGGAGTAGGACTCTACAAGAATGTTACAGATTCAAAGCTGTATTTTGCTTTAAGTTCCACTTCCATTCTTTCCTGAGAAAGGAACAACTATCTGTCACAACTTTTGTTATTGTAAGTTAGTGGGTTTGGTCAGTTTGGTTTGGGTTTTGGTTTAACTAACATGTGATATAGACCGATTATTTCAGGAGAGGTAAAAGATTAAGGTAGTTTAAGATGGAGAGAAATGGGAAAAGGTAATTTTAAGGGAGAGAGAAGAGGTAGGACACTTTAAAGTGCCTGACTGGAATTCTGAGTCATCTTGGTGCTTTTGAAATTTTTTCTAAACTTATTTTCTCTAAATTTATTTAGAGAATTATTTATGTATTTGAAGCTGGAATAAGTTTCCTCTGAGATTATGTATCAGTACTAATATTTCACGGTTTTGTTATAAGAAGACAAGGTATATTTTTAAAAGTTTTCTTTAACAATACCTTTCTTATGTTAGTATAGTTAAAAATAAATAAATAATGCTTGCCTCTCTTAGACAAAATACTGATCTGTTCATCAAAAACATCTACTTGTTAATGGTTGTATTTTATTTTGACCTTGTTTAGTTGCTATGCAGTTCTTAAATTTGTCCATATTTTTCCATGTGGCTTGAAATTACTTAACTAAAAATAGTATTTCTGATGTAAACTTGATTCTCCTCTATATCGTTACACAAGAAAATTCATAGAAAGCTTACCTTAATACAAAGTTCGTGCATATTTTGGCTGACAAATAGATCCCCTAGATATTGTTCTGCATTATTAAATGGCTCCTAGAAAACAGCCTCTTTTTTAGCATTGTAATGATGCATTCTTCACCACAAATACTTTTTAAAAAATGTAAGGAGGATTTAAGTTTCATTTTATTTTGCTTTTTCTGTCTCTATAATATTATTTTGCTGTTATTTACCATTGTACTTTTTGTTTAAATGTGTACTAAAGAACTCCACTCCATTATGCTGCTGCCAATTGTAATTATCAGTGCCTGTTTGCCCTTGTGGGATCTGGAGCTAGTGTGAACGACCTTGATGAGAGGGGTTGTACACCTCTGCACTATGCAGCTGCATCAGACACAGATGGAAAGTAAGTGGCATGCCTCGTACCAAAGCCTTTTTCCTAAGAAACATTTGAGCTGTGAATTTCGTGTATGTTCTGCCTTCAGATTTGCCAAATACATTTTTTTTTTGTATTTTTAAAGATTAAACTTGACAGTGGATTGTTCATTGTATATAAAATATTTTATGTAACAAATACTTTGAGAAAAATGAACGATAATAAAATGAATTGTCATTTTTTGGTTATGTCCTATAATGCAGATGTCCTAATTCAGCAGTTCATTTGGAATAGTGTTTTTAATCCCGCTTGCTGTGTAGTGGTTGAGTAAATATGATTGGGGGGGTTATTATGACAGTTGTGAGCAGTAGGGTCAATTTGCTTTAAAATAAAATTCTGATGAAGGATGGTTCTTCATGGAGGGTTCTTAACATTGCCCAAAAATCTGTGTAGTTAGTCAGTGGTACCCTGTAAAACTAGACTGTGAGTTACAGTAGGTCTACATCAGGATAGGAATTAACTCGGCATTTCAGTATAAGGTGTTCTATCCATTTGGTGTTTAAGCTATTCACGTTTGGCATTACAACTCTTACCTCTTGTTAGTGTAAATTTTTGCGAAGTAGTTACACTTTTACTAATGAAATGCATCCAGAAACTTCCATAAATCCATAAATGTCTCTCGTGTCTGTTTATTTTGTAACTAATGGCTATAGTTAACATAGTTTCTAACAACTTAAATGCTTACATGCAAAGCTTATATAGATGGCACAAAAATTGATAACGTTTCTTAAGCTCCAGACATTGTATATGTTGAGGAGACTCGAGAAGAGCACCACTTGCACGGGCACACACGCACTTACACAGGTCAAAACAAGCTGGTGTGCAGCATCGCGTTTCCAACGCGTGCTGTGACACCTTCACTGGCAAAGAGTGCTGCTTAGTGCCACATCATCTCCTTTTAATACAGCACCTTTTAAAAGCTGAGGTAGCAATAGGAATGAGGTGGCATATTAATTTACAGATTGGGTTTTGAAAGATAAATAAAGAATACTTTCATGGCCATTTAATTAATATTTGAAGTACATGCCTTTTTTACGCAAAGCTAAATTTCAAAACAAAGTTGCCGCTTTTTAGAT
>NW_009259683.1:4053900-4068855 GCF_000687185.1 Egretta garzetta
TTGCCCTCTTACAAGTTGAGCTAGGATTAATTTTAGCTTCACAGTTGCTCGGAAAACCTCCAAACTATAATGGTTCTTCAGATGACATCGTTTTGCCATCTGTCTTATAAAAGGCACAAGCAAGAATGATGATGGCAATACTGCAGAGCTTTGGGAGATAAATCAAAGAACCGTCTCTGGAACCCACGTGACATTGCCCTTCTGATTAACAGTTGGCTCTCTGGAAGACAGGCTGCAAAGCAGAATGGCCTGAGGAGAAGCTTTTTATATTTATGCAGCAAGATGATTAGTAACAGCTGGAAAACCAGTATTGCTCATCTCATATTCAAAATAGGAATGAAGCTAAGAATGATTACTGAGTGGGAATATAAAGCCTAGGAAAAAAAAGGTCGGGAAATTATCTATATAGAAATTCCAAAGATATTTATGTGCATTTTTATAGTCTTTGTTCAGACATCTTTAAACACAGATTTTAGAGACAAGGGTGTTTTTGTTGAAAATGGTTTTCCTGTTTGTTCCTGTTTGGAAATGTTTCTTTTGTATCTTTAACAAATGCTTCTGATCTGGACCAAACACCAGTAAGCCTCATTTTGGCAAGACTAGACAGAGAAGCATGATTGCAAAATGAGATAAATTAAGGAGCATCTTAGGGGAGAAAAAAACACTCTCTTTCTATGTTAGAATTATTTAATAGACATCACAGCAATAAATAAATGGGAAATGAATTTAACTTATCTGGGCTTTCAGAAAGTTTGATTAATCTTCTTTTAGAGAGGCCTGTTGAGGACAGTAAAGTATGCAAAAGATGCTAAGTTAATGCCTTTCCTGGTTGAGAAGAAACAGCAAAAATAATTCTGTTTTGCATTGGAAATAATGGGGGCTCAAGGATTTTCAGTAGACTTTGCTGCCTGCGGCATATTTAGCGTATTGTGGTTTTTGTGAGCACACAAATACAGAAGGTAACAAAGTATAGGAATTTAGGTAGCCAAGGCCAGTGATGTTTAACATTTATTAATGAGCCATGAATGTTAATACAAAGTCATTGATTAAAATTAACAAAGAAAGTTAGATGATTGGACAAATAAAATGTAGGGACAGTAATTCTTACTCGATGGGACAAATTGACTTGTCTTTGGATTCTCAGAAACCTCATCCCGTTTCAATTCAAATAAAAATATGCAAGCACGGTTGCAATTAATGAAATCCAGGCATTTTTCTGCTAGGCAAATAAAATCCGAATTAGTTGGTTCAAAACATAGATATGCTTTACAGGTAGCTTTTTATTAGATATGTTGAACTTGGTGTAAAGTTACTTACATCTTGTGTTACACATGTTATTCCTTAAAACTGGAGAATTTTTACCTTTTTCACTACCTACCCAAGTCCTTTTCTCCTTTATGCTGGACACAAAATTACGGAAGTGAGAATGCACTTTGGTGTCACTCCTGTTCTGCTCAACTTCCTAATGAGACAGAGTACTTTGTAATTAGGTACTTTCTTGTTCATAGTTTTTCCTGCAGCTTTTTGCCCCTTTCATCTTCACTAACCTTTGTCTGGGATGGAAAAGCAAATATCAGGTCTTCACTTCAGCACATCACTGTTGTTGCACATGAGGTTATCTGGCCCTTGCCCCAGTACAGCTGTCTTACTCATGTTGAAAAGTGTTTCCATTTCATCACAGCTGGTACTGGATCTCATTCAGATGATGAACTTGCCCAGAGTCAGCAGATGGAACAGTGTCCTTCCTTGAAAGAACTTAGGAAGAGTTGTGAAGTTTGCAGGGTTGTGCTGTCTTCCCTCAGGAAATGTCTGCTTTTGCAGAATTTCTGCCTGTATTTCTCCAAGGTTTGAGTGTTCTCCAGGGGTTTGAATGATCAAGTTTCTACTCTTTAACAGCATGTTAGGATTCCTGCCTCTCAGATCTAAACCTGCCATATCCCACTGCAGGTTTTTCACACGAGATCACAGTGTAGCTATATCATACAACTACAGATGTTGAAATTTCCTTTAACTTTCTACCAAACAATTTCCCATGAGATAAATGGGAACTAAAACCCTCATATTATCAGTGTATCCAACTGGCCTGTTTGTCACTACTGATAATGGTAATCTGTGAGACCTTTAGATAAACTGTGCTAAGGAAGAAAGATTCCAAGCTGCATTTGACAAGATAGTATATTTTTTAGCTTCACTTGCATTTTATTTAACTGATAAAGAAGTATTTCATAATCCCAGAGAGAAGAAGGGATTGTGACCTGTTGTACGTTTCAGAAAACCATATGGCTTCACCAGCAAGTTGAAGGTCATGACAACGACTAACTATAAACATCTCTGTATTCTAAGGGCATGTCTTTGTGCTTCTTGACCTACAGAATTAATCTTTCCAACTATAATATAAAGTATATGTCTTGTACAAAGTAGCTTCACTTAAAGGTGTTCCTGGACTATTATCAATGCAAGGTTCTCCTGTCTGGATTTGCCACAAGAACAATAGTCCTAAACCAACAGTTGTAACAACCCATTTTAGAAGGATCAGAATGTCACTCTCCCTTGCTGGACTTCCGCTTGATGAAGTGGCCATTCAGAGGTTGGGCGTCTTTAGACTTTCACCTCCCACATTTTGTTTAGCGCTCTAGTTCAGTCTTCAGAAAGCCCTTCTATCACAGGATACGTTCCAAGTCATAAGAGAGGTGATTGCATTTGAATGTATGACGACTACCTTAGTGATGTCTTCTATGTGTTTTAGTCACACAGCACCATGTAGCTTCACAGGATATGTCACAAGACTTATAAATCTCACTCTTCTATGGGATGGATGTTCCCCTAGCTGCTTGGTGGTCCTTTCCTTCAGTGGTGAGAAGACCTACCCATTCCATTCTTCATTGTGCTCTGTCATAGCAGATGGTCCTTTACAGACAGAGAGCACTTCTGAAAATCATGGGTATCTCGGGGCAAAAGGACCAACCATTTCATATCGGTGTTCTTGAGCTCAGAGCTGTGTAGAACATATGCAGAGCTTTCTGGTCTTCTCTTCAAAAGTATTGTGCCCAGGTCTCAGCAGACAATCTAACCACCACGTGCAGTGTTGACAAGTGGGTTGTCATGAAGTCTCTTTTTCCCCTGCTGGAAGCAAATGATCCAGTCATTCGATATACTAGCAGATGGTTTTGAATCAGTTCAGCTTTGGTGAAGCCAGGCTTGGAGATCAGATCCAAGGATCTAAAGTCCATCTGCCTTTTGTGAAGTACCAGATGTTCTGTTCTCAAGTCAGGTAGTCTTCTGAATTAGATGCAGTCTTGATTCTGTCATCAGGTAAAATTGTATGTGCAATTTCTCAGACCCTAAAGGCTCTGCTTGAGGTAGGACATGAGGAGACCTTCTTTAAGCCTAAGTGTTTCAGCAAACAGACAAATTAAGTACCAGAATAATCTTGATCTGTGAATAAGAAACCTAAAATCTCTCATCCTTTCCTAGTCTGTCAATTCAGAATTTTAGAGGCTCTGTACAATCTCCGTCTTGCTCATGTTTGGGGGCTCTTATAGTCTCATGAACACTTTTGCAAAATAACCTGATGTTATTCTGGGAGTGTTTGTTTCTCTCCAGTCTTTATCCTGTTATCCTGAAGCTCTTGAAGCTGAGACTGTTGTGTGTCAGGTAGTTCAGTCTAGGTCAATTTACCTCTTTGTTCTCTGGGGGCTACTGCTTCAGAGTTCTCATGCTCATTATTTGTAGGCTTGCAAAATGTTGCTGATAGACAACATAAAACTATGAATAAGTAGGGTTATTGGTTGGAATAGTTTAGTGTGCATGCATGGAGTCTTTTAAAAACAGAAAACAGGGAGAGGGAGCTGACTTACAACTTTGTGTAAGGAATGGTAGGATACAAGTATGCCAACCACTAAATGTGTTTTCTGTATAAAAAACCCCAATAAATTAGTGTCCGGTAGTGAAAGTGTGTGTATGTATGACTTTCGGATTCGCACCATGAAAAACTCAGCTACTGGTTCTCTTCCTTCTGTATTAAGTACAGAAGAACGTACTGATACAGGAAAACATATAAAAATAGTAATTATTCGTATTAACAGAGGTAACTGCAGTTGTATTAGCTAGGAGGAAAACAGCCACAAAATACTAGTTTTAACCAAGTCAGATAATTCAGAGGATGCAGGATGTCTGCAGAAAAGGATTCTTTCAAATTTTGGAAGCTTTGTGATTGACCTTAATGCTTGGTGTAATGAGTTAGGTGTTCTTGACTCCTAGCCGATATTGTGCATTAAATCAGTGTTCCTGTGTGCTGTATTCTATTTTCCAATTGAATTGGAACAATTTATCACTTAGTGTAAAGTTGAAATTCAACATTTAGATATATGGTTGCATATGTCAATTTAAATAGGTGCCTGGAATACTTGCTAAGAAATGATGCCAATCCGGGGATCCGAGACAAACAAGGATACAATGCAGTTCATTATTCAGCTGCTTATGGTCATCGCTTATGTCTTGAATTGGTAAGAAAACGTATCATAGATGAAAGCTGTAACAGCTGCTCTTACAGAGTACGATGCAGAGGCCAGGGGATTCCTCCACATTGGTTCTTCATCTGTTAAGCTAGGTCAATCGTGTTTTTCAGCCCCTGTGAAGGTAGATATTTAAGCACTTGGTACTCTTAAAATAGGGGCGAGGTGAGGAGCTAAGATGGTAGATACTGCCTTAAAAAGGTAATACGTTCTGAGATGAAGAGATAACTGTTTGAGGATGTGGGATGTTAGTTTTATTTTGTTTCTTAGCTTAGAATACACTGCTAAATTTTTTCCTGATGGCTGAAATAAAATAACCAGAGGTTATCCCACTGAGAAGTGTTAAGAAATACCACAAATGTCATCTGAAGGAGCAAATTACAATGCAGGAAAAACCTGTAAAGTAAGGGTGCCTTTTAAAATACTTCACGTAGTTAGGGTAACTAATGGCCACATAGTAGAATTTTAGATAATAAAGCCTCAGGTAGTTTTTTATTAATCCCTTTGCAAAAATGTGTATGTAATTTGATATGCTAATTTTATCTTCTCTATGTTATAGAACTTAGTATTTTTATAGGACTTATACTTTTATATTCAAATGTATTCAAGCATGAATTTTGAATGTTTTTAATTGCAGATCGCAAACGAAACGCCTCTAGATGTTGTAAGTATTATTTCTCACTGTTAAAGCACTACTGTACAGCAAAAGGGAACATGTCATTTTAAAAATACTGCTTATTTTTAGACTTATACAACCATTTCAATGCATAGATGTATTGTTTAATTTCAGTTGCAGCTTAGATTTAATTGCAATTCAGAATTTTAAAATAGAAAATTATTTTTAAGCCATTTATTTTTTTTTTTACTTAAACATTTGTATTACCGTATTAGGAAAGTGTGATAATGAAACCTTAGTGATCTGAATGTATTTGGTGTTCTTCAAACACTTCGAGTGCTTTCATTCTACTAGTGTACTAAATTAATTATGGTCTTGAAAAAGACCCAGAATTAAAATCTCAGAGCACACCTGAAAGTAACAAATAGAAACGTGTACACATGAATATTTTAATCCTATTTTATAATGCTTGTGCCTTTTTTGGGTCCATTTTCTTCTCTTTGGGAAATGTTTTTCTGTTCTGAGAAATCAATCCTGCCTTCTGGCTTTTCATACTGTTTTCTTGCCAACTTTTCACCTAATGTAAATGCTTACTTGTTTTGGGGTTGGGTTTTTTTTTTCCTACTACAGCTGTTCTCACCTGTCCTTGTCTTCCCTTTATATGCATTTCATCCATGTTATTTCATATGGCTGCTTCAGGAAAAATAATAATTTTAGATTAGGTTCTGATTTAATTATTGCATTGTTACGCAAAATTAAACAACTGCGCTTTGAGATGAATATGGGGGAGGGGTTGCAGTCATTGCAATTCAAAAATTTTAAAAGGTTGACAGAGATTTAGAATTCCGAAAGAAACTGTAATCCTATGTTGTTCTTCCTATTTTTCTCCCTTTATTTTTCAATCTGTGTATACTGGAAACTGTAGCAATTATTGCTGAACGTTTTTAAAGGTGAGGGGTTTTTGCACTCACTCTGACTTTATCTCTCTGCTAAGCTGATGGAAACATCGGGTACTGACATGCTGAATGATTCAGACAACAGAGCACCTATAAGTCCACTGCATTTAGCTGTAAGTATTTCATTCTTTAGTGATGATAGCTCGTCTAATTGCAAACAACTGTTGACAGATGTCTGTTCATTCTGGATTTTTTAAAAATAGGTCAATAGCAAGAAACGAAATGCAAAAATACGTACATAATATTTCTGACTTGCTGTATACAGGGTGATTTTTGCTTCATTTTGGAATCTTCTTTCATTTGGAATCTTCTAATTAAGACTGATGTTATAATTTATACTAATGAAAATTTTAGAAGACTTGTTCTATAAGTAATGATGACTTTTTATCATCATAAGTGTTTTACCCTCGTTATTTAGGATGAGAAGTATTTGTCAATGCTTGAAGAAAGATTTGCACAAAGAGTAGTGTAGGAGAGGACCTGATGAAACCGTCTATACAAACATAATCAAAATACAGAGTAACCAGCTCAATATGTAGCTTTCATCTTTTCACTGGACTTGGAGCAATTGAAAAACCCCAGTGTACTTTCTGAAAATAGCCTAAATCTCATGCAGTACATACGTATATATATATAATGGAAATTACAAAACAGTACTTGTAGATGTTTATTTTCATTACTAACTTTGACACTTTGTCTTGACACATGCCTACAGAGTATTCTTCATGCTATTTTTTTTTATCCTTGTAAATCCATTCTGATCTCTTAACTGGTTTCATCCCCTAACTCCTTTCTGTTTTACCAGTTATGTTAACTGTAGCTATTTGTACTGTATTCTTTTTACTTACAAATTTTACTGGCTTTTTCTTTTTTAAATATTTTATTAAAAACCTAATAGGAATTAGTTAAGTTTGCACATACTCCTCACTTGAAATAGTCTGAGGGTGATGCAATTCTAACATGAAGCAATGAAACATGCAGTATTCAAAATAGTGGTAGTTACACAAATTGGAGACAGACGATTTTCTGAAAGTTGTTTCAGTTGCTGACTGAACAGATAAAATGGAGAAATCCCACTAACATTCTTGCTTGAAATGGTGGGGGTTTTAAATTAGTCATAACTACTGTAACTACTTACATGCTGCATCAGTAGCTGTTCCACATATTAAAACAAAGCTACTATCTAACAGTGACTTTAATTTATGTAATCCTGGTAAGTAAAGTGAAAAATGTGAAGGGTGGGAAAACTGAAGCATTTTCTTATTCTTGTAGGCCTACCATGGCCACCATCAAGCTCTGGAAGTGCTGGTACAGTCGCTGCTGGACCTTGATGTGAGGAATAATAACGGAAGGACACCATTGGATCTTGCCGCCTTTAAGGGACACGTGGAATGTGTAGATGTGCTCATTAATCAGGGAGCATCAATCTTGGTGAAAGATTATGTTGTAAAGAGGACCCCAATACATGCTGCAGGTAGGTGCTAACCGCTAACCTCTGAAATTGGGGGGGTTGAAGTGGATCATCTTTTCGTTTAGAAGTCTCTATCCTTAATGTTCTAAGAAATGGTGTTTAGGAATAGATGATGACTTTAAAGGTGTATGCTGTGCCGAGAAAGGTGTAACAAAGCAGTTGTGGGTGGAAAACGGTATTAACCCAATAAATGGTCTGGGCTGGGAGTGCTGTTCCCCACTGCTCACTGGAAGGGTGCATAGTCCTTGTCCCTTCCACCAGCTAGGCTAGCTGTGCTGCCAGGTGTCAGCGACACGTTCCTGCTTCTCTCCTCGTCTTTCATGCAGCCCAAACTGTAGGCCCGAATTTAGATTTGTGAATTGTGTTGCCTATCTTGGCAGTAGAATACTTCTAAAAATGACTGGAGTCCTGGAGAATTTTGTCAGTTTGAGAAGAGACATGAAAACTATGCTTTGGGTCTTTTCCAAGGATTTAAATGACTCCTGAGTGTTTTCAAAATAACAGCAATCCTTTGCAATATTTTCTCACTGCCTTTCCTAGAAAAATTCTATAAACCTACCTTTCTCGAAGTCTAGTGTTCATACTATATTCTTATTTTTTCCTCTCTTTGAAAATAGGCTTGTTTAAATCGACATTTATAGTTACAGTATTGTAGAAATGTTGCAGTAAAAAGAGCATTATATACAAAACATTATCATTCTAATCACTTAATTTGTTGTCCATGAGCACAAGCTGTATTCTTGTATTTGATTTAGCTTCTCCTAAGTTCTGTTAGCATTTCTGTCCACTAAAGAAGCATGAATTGTCACTGTTCTTATGTAGACTGAATACAGCAGCTGTATGTCAGAAATAATTTCCCCTCCAACAAGCAATCATTTGTCTTTCATGAGTTGCATTTAAATGTGATTTCTCAATTTTTTTGTTTCTTTTCTTTCTCCTTTTTTTAACTGCTTGGTTAATTACTTCTATGCATTGCATTTCCTTCCACTCTTTCTAAATGTGATTTCAGTTATCGTTTCATAACTGTGCACATGCTACGCTTGCTAACAAAATCTGTGTATGATGGGCTAGGTATGTGTTTACCTGTGCCTTAAAACAAGCAAAAGTTATGCTAATTACTATATTTAATTATTCCTTCTTGTGGATGTTGTAGAAGCATATATTCTAATTATGGTTAAAGTGTGCAAGCTCATTTATATGTAAAAAACAAATACCTTGTTGGCAATTGACAGTTGGAATGGATTACTTTTAATACTATACAGTTGCAAATGCCTAATTTCTGCAATAATTTTCTAGTGTTCATATTTTTTGGTTTTAAGTTATAACAATGGTAAAGCTGTACAGTGGGTTCTCAAGCTAACCGGCTTTAGTTTGAGCAAGTTACTGTTCTGTTTGAGCTGTATACTCAAAGGCAATTAATGTAAAACTCGTGTTTTTATGATGTTTTACAGCTACCAATGGTCACTCGGAATGTTTGCGGCTATTGATAGGAAATGCAGAACCACAGAACGCTGTGGACATTCAAGATGGAAATGGACAGTGAGTTTAAACAATACACATTCTGTTCTTCACAAGTTGCTGCATTTTATAAAAGGAAAAACTAAATATTTTACACTGGGGATTTTTAATTTATTACTTTAAAGGGAGATGATATTTCAACTAGGACAAATGAGACTGTGTATTTGGCAATAAACATACTCTTGGCAGTGAAAAATGTTCTTGTTCGGTTGGGAGGAAACTAAAATATGTTTTATTGCCCAGATGCTGAAAAACGGATTCTAGTAACTTAATCAGGACTTCTGAATTAAGCAATATTAATTTTATTTTCTTGTACCTAAAAAGCAAATGAGTAGCATTCTCAGAGTGAAGGCAGTGCTAGAGAAGATCATCGATGGTGTAAATTTGAACAGCGTTGTCCAGAAGGACAGCAGTTGCTACATTTCAGCTGAGTGCTAGTCTGTTAAATTTCCGTGTAGATTATGCTTTATTTCACTCTCTGCTTAGGACTCCTCTGATGCTGTCAGTTCTCAATGGGCACACCGACTGCGTTTATTCACTCCTTAACAAAGGAGCAAATGTAGATGCCAAAGATAAGTGGGGAAGGACGGCATTACATAGAGGGGTAAGCGAGTATTCCTTTTCTGGCCTTTCCAGTTTCATGCATATTAATTTCAGATACAGACTTAATATGTAGCGTTAATGAATTTCTCATTATTCTCATCTTGCCATTCTTAGTTTTTAATTGTCTTTTTAGTTGCTTTCAACAGGCAAGCTTTTGCCTGTTTGCTCTGTATCCTCAAAATTCTTTCGGACTTCTGGAGTCTCTTAAGCTTGCTGTAAAGTGTTGACTGGAGAGGTCCCACAGTACTGCTTTTTGTTATGGGGTGGGGGTAGTGTTAATGGGAGGAAGAAAAGCGTAATGCATGCCATATGCCAATTTTTTTTTTTTTATAGTCTCTGCCAGATAAGACAATTGAATGAGCCCTCGAGATTAGCAGTTCATTCAGTGTTATTCCAAGAAGTGATTCTGTCATCAATATGATAATACATTGCTGTTTTTCCAACAGAATGGCTCTTTCCAGGAATACAAATAACTGTGCTTATTTTGTTATTACTTAAAAATGTAAGAAATCGTCTGACGTTTGCTTGCTTTAGTTATACACCTTGGCATATAGACATGAATATTTGCCAAGTTGCTATTTCCTGTCTCTCTCACAGGCAGTTACTGGGCATGAGGAATGTGTGGAAGCATTGCTTCAACATGGTGCTAAGTCCTTATTACGAGACTGTAGGGGGCGAACCCCTATACACTTGTCAGCTGCATGTGGACATATAGCTGTTCTAGGAGCTCTCCTGCAGTCAGCTACATCCGTGGATGCAGTACCTGCGATAGCAGACAATCACGGCTATACATCACTGCATTGGGCCTGCTATAATGGTAAAATACATTAAAGTTAAAATACAGGTCTAAATGTATTTATTGATATTGAGACAGAAGTTATAACTACTTATAAAACCAACATATAAAGTCTGTCCTCTTTCAGTTTGTATTAGTCAATGTGACAATATGACGGGAATTGAGGGGGGATGCATTACTGTCTAATACATAATAGTATCTAACACATGGTATCTTGAGGGGGAATGCATTACTGTCTAATACATAATAGTATCTAACATCTAATACACAAACATTTTTGTACTACATTTTTTGTTATGAACTGCCTTCTTAGTTTTATGCCTCAAGGAGTCTTTCTAGAAGTTCAGCACAGTACCTGTGAAGAGAAATGTGCCACATGTCCCGAAAATATAACCATCACAGGGAGTCTTGGTTTCAGATTAAATCTTTTTTTAAACTTCCTTCAAATCAACCTGGATAGGCACAAGAAGTTAAAGTATATGACAGTGATTCAATAAGAGGTTTGGTTTTGTTTTTTTTTCTTCATTGATACTTTTCTTGGATTTGGGGGTGAGGGAGGCCTTAAAAGGTAGGAAACTCATTCACCTCCTTTGCTAAAGATTTTGTTCTGTGTGTTCCTTTCTGACATAGTAGAGGTTCTCATTTATTTTACCTCTGAGTCACGTGATAGAGAAAGATCAAGGAGTAAGGATGTAGAGCTTCACTTTACCAATTACTTTTAAGTGAATAACTAACGAGGCTGTCTTCACAGCTGAAGCAACTGGGTAGTACATTGATTTGAACCGGAATAACATCTCTTTATCACATTCGTAAAATTAAATTCTTACGGCTTGGTCCATTTTCAGAGTGACCACAGTGTCTGAATAAAACAGAACGGAAATATGCTTGAATTGTAGAATGAAAATTGGACAGGACTTGTGAAAATCCAGATCTTCAGACAACAGTGAATGTGGAAGGTTCTCTGCGTATACACATTGAAGATCAAACAGATCGTTACAATTGTTAGCTACCTGTACAGCAGCAGGCTATAGAATTTTGAAAATAATAGTATAATAGGTTGAACATGTTCTTTTTCACACATTTTCTTTTATTATGACCATCGATTTGATTTTTCTTTGGGTTTAGCAAGACAGTGGAACAAAAATAACCCCCAAATGGTGGAGACGTTTTCATGTAGACTAAGTGATGAATGTACAGAAGAGTTTGAAACGTGGTGGTATAAAGAACTAAATTAAGTGTTCTGGATGTTCTTCAGGCAGCATCAGATCCCTTCTAAATTTCAGAAAGTTTACAGTGTTAAATGTCAGTTTGATTTTCACGATTCTAAAAGTGTCTTTGTTCCTAAATGTAGCCCTATCGAATATAACCAGTGTGATGTTGAAATTTTCAGGTGAAATACTGCTTAATCTAATTTAGATACATAGTTTTGTTGTAATCCATAGATAGACCTTTTCCCTTTTTTTAATATCTAACTTTTACATTTGCTTTAGGTCATGACAGTTGTGTAGAGCTGCTCCTGGAACAGGAAGTTTTCCAGAAAATGGAAGGAAATTCTTTCAGTCCATTGCATTGTGCTGTGTAAGGAAGTGCAAAATTATTCTTTATAGATTTCATTGCTGTATTTAACAAAAGATTTATCATTGTGTAAATAACAGTCTGTTTAATTCCTTATAGGATAAATGACAATGAAGGTGCTGCAGAAATGTTAATTGATACACTAGGTGCTGGTATTGTAAATTCAACAGATTCAAAAGGAAGGTAAGAGTGCAAATGCACAGTGGAAGAATGTTTGTAATGTAATAGAGTTGCTCGGCTAAATTCTATAATCATTTGGGGGTTTTGTATTTGCTACTGACATTAATTCCCCCTTTCCCCTGTTTTTATTCTTTTAAGATTTTTTTTTTTATTCTGTGCTAGAAATAAATTTTAGATTTTTAAAGAACTGTTCTGTTCAATAAACTTGAATTGGCTTCTTATTACATAGGCAAGTTTGAGCATGTTTTAAATTGTATCACTTTGTGGGTAGTATTTTATGCATGTTTTATTTTTTCTGAATCAAATCGTATCTATTATAAATGACATAGAGGGAATTATTTGAGACTTGAAAGTATCTTTCTAAAGGCAGCAGTCACAACTGCAGCAATACTGATTTCAAAGGATCAGTGAGAGGGCCTGCCCAGTCTTTTGTATCTGTAGGGTCATAGTCAGCATTCCCCTTTGAATAAAGTACAAAGCATGGCTGAACATGGCCATGTTGTCTCTTGATCTGTTGTAGAACTCCTCTTCATGCAGCAGCTTTTACGGATCACATTGAGTGTCTACAGCTTCTGCTCAGTCACAACGCTCAAGTAAACGCTGTAGATTCTTCTGGGAAAACACCTTTAATGATGGCTGCAGAAAATGGACAGACAAATACAGTTGGTAAAGAGAAAGCTTTATATATTTCTGCTCTTAAGTTTGTTAATCCTACTGTGGGTAAAGTTGCCTTACAGTTAACATTCTTGTGGATATATTTTGTCAAAATTATGTTTTCGTTTTGTACAAATGTAAGCCATTAATACTTTAAGGAATGTGCTTTTAGGTAATACAAATCTTTATTTCCCCAGAGGTGCTGGTTAGCAGTGCTAAGGCTGATCTGACTTTGCAAGACAGTTCTAAGAACACAGCACTCCATTTGGCTTGCAGCAAGGTGCGTGCATGGTCTGACTTACCAGTGCTGAGCTTTCTGTTGTCAAGCGCTGATTGCAAATGTTAACTTGTTACTTTGAAACTGCATTCAAAGCATTTTTTGAAGAGTATTTGTTACATGACAGATGTTTGTTCTGTATTAAGGGTCATGAAACTAGTGCCTTGTTAATACTGGAGAAGATTACGGATAGAAACCTCATCAATGCCACCAATGCAGCCTTGCAAACGTATGTATCAGCGGTTTGTGTTTGACAGATGAGTTTTTGGTGTGTTTCTGCTAAAACCGCTATCTTGCTTATAAAGAGGAATATTTTTCAAGAGTTTTCTTCCAAATCAGTTGAATTTTTATTGAACTGCTTAACACAGGTATCAATAGTTTAACTGACTTGAAGTGAAATGGTGTTTTGTTCATACTTAAAGTTCTAGTTTTAGCTGAGAGAAAGGGATGATAAATAAATCTTACAGTATTGTGATTCAGGGAATCCTGTGTGGAATTACTGCAATCTGATGAGATTACCTGTAAACCAATTTATTTTTTTTTTTGTTGTATACATTATCTAATTTGTCAATTAAAATTCACTTCAGTTAGCAACTCATTGGAGGCAAACTGAGACTTGGTCTTCAAAGCTAGCTAATAAAAAACCCAGCTGAACTACGCTTTTATTCTTCAGCATGCTTTCTGTTAGGAAAAGATATCTGTTGCAACTAGGATAAAAGACTTTTCTATTAAATGTGATGGAGACTGTAGCATTTTTAATGCTTCCTGAAGATCTTCTCTCAAGTAGAGTTAAGCCTATTTTGTTAGCCCAACCAGAAGGAAAACTTAAAAACGTAGCAGTGTGTTGTACTGGGGAATATATTTCAGGATGAGCTTTAAAATGACTCTTCTGCGTTTTTTTCCTTTTAAATAATGTGTTTGTGTTATAGGCAATATTTGACACCTGACATGTATATGAGTTATGTACATGAATTGTTAGGCTGCTTGAATAATGCTATCACAGACCATTTAGGGAAAAAACCCACCAGAACTTCTAAGCAACTTGTGTATTTATCTGGCCTTACATCCTTTCTGGAATCTGTCATGTTCAAACTCCTACAGCTCTTCCAACTGTTCTCAAGAGATCTGCTCGAACTCTGGAGTTAAGATAGTAAGAGGTCTTCCTCTGCTCTTGCTGCTCACCATGGTGCACCTCAGGCAGCGTGAAATAACCAGAAAGCAGGAAAGGGATTCATTGCCCCATTTCTGGCTTGAAGGGGGGGTATCTTGGGAGGAGGAAAAGCAGAAATGAGGTGGGAACAGAAGTGGGAAAGTATGCTACCACAGGCTCATCTAATTCCACCCACATGCCTTGGCGCATGTAGTCTGATGGAGAGATGTCATGGGGAAAAATAGGTACATATTCACACCTCCATGAAATGTTTATCTAAATTGCAAGATTTTAACAGTTGTTTAAAATATTACCGGTTTAGCAAATGTTTTTTAATAACTAAACTGACTTTCTAAACAGCTTTCATTATAAACAATGTCCTACTTTATGCCAAGATAAGCATTACAATTGTTTGCCTCTGTTTTTATTACAGTTACAGTACATTTTTCAGTATATCTGTGGTGTGCAGTAGTTCTTCAATTTTAATACTTTATTATAAGCACCATATATACAGCTTCTCTGAATTGTATCTTTTGCATTTCTCGTCTGTAAGTAAGGCACCTGTTTCCAAATCAAAATACAGTTCACAGTTAATTCAAACAATTTTAAGAATCTCAAAATAAATGAAGAGCAGTATAAAGCAAA
>NW_009259683.1:4068867-4080469 GCF_000687185.1 Egretta garzetta
TATCCTGCTGAGTGGTGGTAGGGTTTTATTTAAGCCAGTGGGAATCAATTTTGAAAAACTTGCTTTTGAAAAAGATATCATTAGAATATTTGAGGTGAAGCTAGACTTTCCTTGATAGATCAAGTCACCACAAAACAGGGTTATGGTTAATAGTTTGAGGTTTTGAAAAGTAATCTGGTTTTCCTGCTTCATGCATTATACTGTAAAATAATTTTTTTCATTTCTAGTCACAGTGGAATATAGTGGTTTCTAAAAGACAGACTGATGAAATGCTTCTGCATCCTTCATAAGCATTTACATGCAATAAAATGACTACCATTCTGCTGTTACTATTCTAATGGTTATTGCCAGTGGCATGGAGTAACTCTCAGATGTGGTGATACCTGTTAAAATATTGAGTGAAGGATTTATCAACAGTGAGGTACCAGATGTTTCTAAATTTTTAAAGTGATAAAGTCATAAGCAGGCAGGTCTCTTCTAGAAGCTACTTTCTCACTGTGTGGTGCCATAAAAAGAAAGAAAGTAAGTGCACAATTGTTATTGTACAGTTTCTTTGCAATAAGAAAAGAGATTTCCTGATTTTCCCATCTTAGTTATTATATCTACAATATTTATATAATGTGTAAGTAACATGCCAGTATAAATACTTCAGGAACCATTTAACTAGATGCAAGCTACCTGTCTTACCGTATGTCTTGTTCTAAGGTTTATATACCAGTTTGCTTGTCTTCACAGGCCTCTGCATGTTGCTGCTCGGAATGGACTAACAGTTGTAGTTCAAGAGCTTTTAGGGAAGGGAGCAAGTGTACTTGCTGTAGATGAAAATGGTAAGAATAAATTTAACTTTTTTTCCCCATAAGGAACCGTGGTTTTAAATTCAGCTTACTGAAAAGCAGTAACCCTTTGGGAATTTCATAGGAGCATTGCACTAGGTCTCCCCATAGAAAAAAATGTGTTATTTTGGCAATGGATCATTTTAGCAAAGCAGCGGAAGTGTAAGGGGAGTGAAAACTTTCAAAACGATGTGGGTCACGGCATGGAAATACTTGGTTTGCATTTGTAGTTTTATAATGCATACACTAGCTCTGACGTACTGGAGACAGTCAAAAAAAATGTAATGCTCAAATTAAAATACAACTTTCAGCTGTTCAGAAGCTGGATTGAATCGCCATCCATGTTGTCACGGTAAGTATGTTGGTGTTAGTGTTTAAAAGCAAGTATGAATTACAGATCTCAGTCACTGGTCTCAAGCTTCTGGCTCTTTAAAGTTTTTGGCACATAGAAGTAAGAAATAGTAACTGCTTTATCACAGGGAATAAATCCTACACCTTGTAAGAACAAAAGAAAATCAAATCTACTGCATATTTTCATGTAAGACATCTCTGGTCCTCCAGAGTTGTGCTTTTAAAAGCGTAAGAGCTCCTGCTGTTATGCCATGCCCCAATGTATCTTAAAGCAAAGCAGTAGCTGGGGTTTGGGGTGGGAGGGGTTGGGTTTTTTGGTTTGGATTCCGCCCCCCCCCCGCCGAAGGGATGTGCCTAATTAACAGTTCTAATTATATTTCCAGTTTGGAAAGTTTTTCCTCTCTTAACGTTTACTATGACTTTCTCTGTGTTTCTCAAATTACACTGCTTAAAGGGTGCCTAAAATAGGGTACAGTGGTAACTGCTAAATGAAACTCCCTAGAATGAAAAGATGGGAAAACATACCTTTTTGATTTTTGTTTCTCATCACAAGTATGCTAACTGGAGATGGTGTTTGTATTTTTGTGGGCTTTTCATGTGCAGCCAGCCAGTCCCTTGTCAGGGTGGATCTTTGACAAAACAGAGAAGAGAGTTGTTGGTATAGAAGTCGCAGTTCTCTGGCAGCCTGGGGATCTAATTGCAACATGTTCAACTTCTTTTTAATTCTGCTCATATTTTAAACTTTAAAGTAACTCTGAGGGCTACCTAATCTAGTTCTTCACTGTGGTTCTTAACTTTTCTTTCTAATAGCTATTGCCTTGCTTATAAAATCTTAAACAGCCTTGCGAATATTCATAATGAATTCTTTTTCTGTTGGATGAATGTGCCAGCTTAAAGTACAGTATGTGCAAAGTGATGAATACTTTGATTTGTAAGAAAGCAAGGGAAATTTTTCTGGGATTTATCAATCTATTTCACCTGTCACTATTTTTTTCTTCATTCTTAGTATGTCAGCAGGCTTGCTAATCTTGTTGCAAAAGTTTACTTGATCTCCATAGTGTACCTTTCTGTATTAACTGGAAAAGCTGGCAGTAGTGATAGCCAGGTTCTGCTTTAGGTCTACTTGTCTTAGAATTTAGCATCTACTGCTAGACTATAAGTGTTTCTAAAGAAAAAATAATTACATTTATTTAATTCTAATAAAGAAAAAAAACAGGAGAAACTTTGATTATTTTTTTTATTATTATTTTATTTTTGTTATTAGGAAGGCTTTAAAAGAGTATGATTTATGCATTTTGGGGGGTGGAAGCTATCTGTCTAGCAAAGCAGGCTGAAGAAATAGGCACACGAATATTTTGCATCACAACACTGACATTCTCTTACTTTAGCATAGCTCAGATAATTTCAGTGATCTGCTATGTAAGCTTGGCATTTCAGATAGAAATAGATGAAATTGGAGGTAAAGTTTTAGGTAGTGTTTTACATGAAGAAGTGTCTTGATGTATGGAACGTGTAATCAGCAGAACCTCAGCTGGTATGGAGTGCTGATCATCCCCTTTCTGTCTCTGAAGTTGTCGCTTTCTATAAAGGCTGCATTGACCTTTTTTACAAGCACTCTCTATTTGTATCTGTAGATGTATAAAACTACTTAGTAGTCCTCTGCTGCTATATCTGGGCTACAGAAAATTATTGAAAAACATAAGCTTTGGAAAAAACCTAACATCACTCCAATTCTCTGCATTTCAGTTTATAAATAATTTATAAGCTATTTAAAACTTTAGATTTGAAGTCATACTGCTTTTGTTATAGACCATCTCTTAATCTGGTGAGATCACTTTTGGAGGTTTTTAAGAACAAATGTATTTGGAAAAAATGTAATCTTCTTGGTTCTCAAAAGATTAAATGCAACTGAAACAGCAAATTTACTGTCAGGTATACTTCCCAAAAGTAGCCATGTTGAGGGTTCATTCTCAGTTCTGTAACAGTTCTCACTCTCCCATGTTTCCATACCTGTCTTGATGAAATTTTGCCATCACCCGCATCTACAAAATTTCTGTTGAATTTTACATTATTTATGCAAGTTTACCTGTCTTAAAAGAAATTACTAGCTTTTTCTTTCATTTGACACCAGCTGAAGTTTTATGTTTGGTCACTCAACCAACTTCTCACGGTTTTGTTTTTTTTTTTTGGGTTTCCCCCCTACTATTTAACTACCTAGACTAGCTAAATTCCATCATGTAGGGTCTGTCTTGTCTTTGTTGTATTAATGTGCACCAAAGTAGTGAGAGGAGGAGGCATCCTCTAACTCCGGAGACTGACATAGCATGGAGGTTTCACTTATTTTCTATATTCATCGTTGCAGTGATCATTGGATGCCTTTCAAACTTTTAAAAAAATAAAAGGGGGGGCAGGCGATAGTTTTGGTTTGGTTTGGGGTTTTTTTGTGTGTCTAGTTCTTTTCCAAGCCTTTCTTTATTCGTATTCTAGTTTATATTGGAGACCTCCAGTTTTCTGGAAGGAATTTTTGTTGTAAATGCTTCCAAGAGGATTCATGCCTCAGATGACTCCCTACCCTTTCTCAAGTGTAAGGCTTCATTCAGTTTACCTTGAGAACTGTCTTTGCACTGACCGCATTAGTAACTCTCTGGTTTTCCTGTAGGTACCTTCATAGAAACTTTCAAGCCCCAGGGGAGGGAGCAGCTCAGCGTTTGGGTGGGGGAAGCCCTGGTCTTAAGTCCGTGTCCACCACTTAAGTTCTGTTTTCCGCTGTGCAAGGAAGCTGCTTCACCTCACTCTGCTTCGCCTTCATTCTGCCCAGTCTATAAATGAAGACGGTGATAAAGCTTGCGCAAATACAATACAGATTATGGGGAACATCATGTGAGAACTGCATATACGAGTATTTCAGTGGAGTTGGTACCTTTACCAACATCTTATTAAGAGAACATTTAAAGTATTTATACCTATTGTTGCCCTAACATATCAATGATGAATTTGCAGTTGTTTTAAGGGACATAGAAGTAGAACTTGTTTGTATAATTTTTAAATAATATAGGTGAAAATAAAGTGGTGGAGGACACAGATGTCGGTCTTTCATGGTCAAGCAGTTACTTCATTTTGCTATGTCTAAGGCAAGAATAAAACTTGTGATGTTTCATTCCTAGTTATGAAAGCCAGAAGCTTACGGTTTACAATCAAATATTAGCATAAGTACTGTCTTTAGAGAACTTTTAAATGAAGCAAGTAATCTGTTCAATCTTTCTGTTGGCCTTGGTTTTTATGATGAACTGGGATGCTCAAAGGTAGCTTGGTGACTGCTCATTCTTCTACTTGAGCTTTTATCAAATCATGTTAATGAAAGAAACAGCGTTGAGTATGACCAGCTTGCAGAAACTTACTTTGTGTGTCATCTTGCCTTCATACAATCTCCAGCAACTGCAGATACTAAACTGTGCGCGTTTGACTACCAATGCTGAGCCTTCTGTTCTGCCTGATGTGCCTGAAATGCAGGCTTCGTCCGAGCATAGCAAGCTCTGGCCCTTGCTTCCGAATCCTCTCAAAACGCCTCTCTTCTGCAGACTGTCACTGTTAACTCTGAGCTGTTTCAGTCCTGTGGCACCTTACTAACAATGAAAACATCTGCCGCACTGCACTTCTGTACGGCCCTATCGCAGGGTCAGCTGGTGCCTTTTGTGCTGGAATTACCTGTGTGTTTCCTTGGATTGGATGCTGCTTTGGGCAGGGACTGTTGTCTGACTCTGTACCAATCATCAAGCACAAGGTCTGTCCTGAGCAAATAATAGTTAACTGCAGGATTGTCTGTCCCCTGCTTGCTGTTTGCTTAATTTTCAGCTACAACTATTTTCCATAATGTGCCTAATTGTTTAAAACTTCCCTCCAATTGTACAACACGGTAACTACTTCTGAGCTCTATCCTATCACTTGACCTGGACATACTTCTGCAATAAAGGTGATTCCTTACGAGTTGAAACATTTGCTGGTAGAACGGGCGTTGCCGCATTTCCCATGCCTTCCATAAGCTCTGGATAGAAGTCCATCACACAGTTTGCTTTATACAAGGATTTCTTTTATTATTTAAAATTACTTGTGTGCTTTTTACCTGGATGTCATACGCCTTTAAGTTGTGGACTGGGGGTAGTGCAGGATTTCAGACTCCCAAATGAACCTGAACATGAGTCTTCCTGTTCAGCTCCCTGTGGCCGTATCTGTTGCACGTGGGGAGAGATACTGCAGGGGTGCTACAGGGTGACCTCCCCACCTGCTTCTGCGTGGAGCCAGGCAGAGGGAACTTACTTCGGTCCTGGCAGCAGAATTAGCTGTTGCCTGTGGTTGTACTTGTGTGACCGCCATGCTTCTAGAGCTGCTGTCATCACCACTGGTTACACCAGTTGCCTCGGTGCTGGGCGTATAACCTGAGACCTCTGCCAAAGTTTATGCTCAGGTGCCTTGCTGAATGATTAGGCCTAAAGCCTGAGGCAGGAGCAGTGTCCAGATCTCCACTGAGGAGAACTTGAAGCATTTTTCTTGGTACGTAATGAGCAGAAGCAAGTACTTCCCAGGGAAGGGGGAAGCTGCAAAAGGAGAAATGTTGGAGGACTATTAGAGCCACAGTTACCCAAAAGAGATTTCACAGCTACGTGACCTGACTGGAAATCGCTCCACAGCCCGAGACCTCCTGCATTTGGGGTTCTCACAGTAGTGTTGCCTGGCAGAAGGAGTTTGGCCGGACCAGTTGGGCAACCAAGAGGTGTAGTTTCTCTCTGCAAGTCCTAGCCTACTAATCCAACAGGCATTTCCTCAAACTTATGTGGATTTCTTACTTTATATCCCTCAAATAGAAGGTAGACATGGGCTGTATAGTTTATATTACTCTATATTGTAATAAAGAATAGGCTCCTTGAAATTGTATGCTCTGCCTTTTCAATTAACTGGACCCGATGCTTTAGCCAGCTTATTATTGAGACCAAACAGTCTTAGTAAAGTGACTGTCTGTGATGAACAGTTGTGTGGAAGCTCCTGGATGAAGAAATATTTAACACGTTGACCTGTACTTTCTGTAGTGCCTCTCTAGTGAAAGCCTTCACCCGTCACTGTTGGCTGCCATTAGTTGTCTCAGCCAGGTGACTTCCTCACCATTTTCAAATCCTGGCTTTTCTTGCTGGCCTAGGGTGTCCGACTGTGCTTAACAAAACAACTACATCTGTTCCAAAGCCCAGTAACTTCTGGGTTGTTTTTGTAACTGAAAGTTAAAAAATACTAATTGATAATGCATTAATTTTATGTTCTTTTTTTTTTTTAACAGTGCAGAACTAAGCAATATAAAATACTTTTGCAGCTGAAAGCTGATGTGATCTTGGAGAAATTTTTATGTTGTCTTTATTTTAAATGAATGTTTTGTTTTTTTCTTGACTTTCTAGGTTACACACCAGCTTTGGCCTGTGCGCCCAACAAGGATGTGGCTGATTGCCTGGCTCTCATTCTGGCCACCATGATGCCTGTTTCATCGAGCAGCACGTTACCTTCCCTTACGTTCAATGCCATTAATCATTACACCAACACCTCAAAAACTGTCACCTTCGATTCCTTGCCAATCATGAGGAGTGACCACAGCTCTTACTGTACTTTCAACAACATTGGCAGGGAAGATGGCTACCCGTATACAGAAGAAGATGAACTCAATGACTCGGATTCTGAGACCTATTAGAAGCTACGTTTTGTAGGTCTGAAGAGTGAACCCTCATGCTGGAAGGTCAGACTTGTGCTTTTGGAAAAAAGCTATCAGTGTTTGAATGCAAAAAGAGGACAGGCCCTTGAGAAGATGTTTTTTATTGTGGTTGCATATAACAAAAAAAAAAAAATCTGTGAGACTCTAGGAGGATTTTTAAGAGCATATTTTGCAGAAGAAGCATAAATTCTTGAATAAGTACTTGGAATCCATGGCAAAAAAAAAAAAAAAAAAAGAATGTCAAAACTGTTTTATTTAACTGTATTCTACCATTCTGTTTCTGGTGCCGGGAGTAGTTTCTGCAGACTGGGCACCCTACTTGATGTAAATGAACAACACAAAGGATGCTAGATTTAAATATTATCAATAAAACTAAAACCATTTTGAAGGCAATAAATGAGTTTGGTACAGTAGGCATTGTTTATGCTGCAAATTGCCAAAGGACCAAATAACTTAAAGATTTTTTTAATTAAATACCTTTTTGTGAAAACTGGAATAGGTTATTTGAGAATTTGTTTTAACCAAACCTTAATTACTTCTGGAAAAGAAGCTTAGATTTGGTTTTAAATGTTTTTGGTTTGTTTTTTTTTTTTTTTTTATCATCTGAAAGCCTTCCGACACTATTAAATGTACCATGAAAGAAAGCAGATGTACTTTTAAGTTTTGTTTTCTTTTTCTTTTAGGAGAAATGAAAATGAACTTGTCATACTTTTATAATACTAAAATTAAACCAGCTAACAAGGTGAAGTCAGGGTGAAAAATGTACAGTGTAATAAACAAGGGAAGGGGTGGGAGATGTGGGAGGGAAGCAGTAATTGTTGCACAGTTTTAGATTTTTTAACTTTTGGGTTTTGGATTGAGATTTTTTTTAATTTAAAAATACACGAGTAACTTGGAAATTATGAAACTGCATAAAAAATTGAAATGTCTTGATAACCCTGTTGTGACTGAGAGTTCTTTTCAATAATCTGTCCACTTCCTTACAGCATAAATTTGTATGTAAGATTAAAATTGTATATCCCTATCACTTTTTTTTTTAACCCTGGAGTTACAAGGGTGGGGGGGAGGTGAATTTAAAAGTATATTTCCCTATTAGGAAAAAAAAGTACAGTGTCTGGTCTGTGGGAAGAGCTGTGTATCTTTGTTGTGCTCCATTTAGAAAATAAACAGCAGAAACAGGTCCCTGTAATGTAGTTCAGACTTGCCCGAAGATTATTTTTTTTTGATTTATAACAGACTACTGTGGTTTTTTTAATTGCCTGAAGAATGAAAAACTGACATTAAGTAAGCTGAAGTTTCGTCTGTTAAATATGAATATTTACTTTATTTGGCTCTGCTTTAACTATAACTGTTACTTTTCAAGTGAATTTGTTTATGTACATGCAAGGAATCCTTGCATGTCCTGGTAAAGTACAAATAAATTACTACAAACTGATTCCAATTTCCTTTTTATCCTTTTTGTATTGTGAAACTGGAAATCTTTATGATATTATTGTAAATTATCAGCTGGTTTTCTGAACATCGTGTGGAAACACGGGACAATATTTTGATCTATTTGATAATTTTGTGGGTTTTTTGAAGAATTAATGAGCATGTACATAGAAATAGTGACTGCTTGAATACTGTATTTACCTGCACTCTTTCAGTACTTCAAGATTACTGTATATTTTACGGAGTATAATAAAACCCAAATGTGAGTTCTACTAATGAATAATTTATTTGTATCTACTAAGCATTAATGACAAAGTCCCTTTTGTTGAACTGTTAGAATTTATAAAATCTACTTCACAAAGGCTTTGCCAGCATTTTAATTCTAAAGTGAAGGTGAGCTATTTAAAGCCATTTTAGATGTTAAAATCACTTCATTATTCCTTTAGGCTTCCGCTGAAGTGTTACTTTCTTAACCATTTGTGCCCATAATCATCGTTTATATACGCGGTACATTGGTCTGTGAGCAGAATTAGATGACCTCAGGGAGATCGTGATTTCTGTGTTGTCTTCCCTCTGAATCTTCCAAAGCGTAGGGCTGTGTGGGAGCGATGTACATGCCTCAGCTGAGCGTGCAGGCGGCGCTGAAAAGATCCATATTGGCCCGTCTTGAGATTCACTGCATCTCTTTAAATGCAAAGGTTGAAGCAGCACAGGCCCATTTTTCCTCATACGCTTGTGGAAAATCTGAATCAGAATGCCAAGTAGCACGCCTGCTGTTTAAAAGGTAACAACTGCGTATTTCTGTTAATGAAACCGTCCCATCTTTGTTGCTGCAGAGGAACTGTGAGGAAATTATATGAATAGGCCTTTATTATCTGTGCTAACTTCTGTTGGGCGGCGGGGTGACCTGTTCCCTCAGAGCGTGCTGTCTGTAGCCACGGGGCACTTTGTAGGAGGGGACATTCCCACCTTCTTTGAAAAATGAGCAGGGCAGTAGCAGACTGAGAACTCGCTTGTGCCCACTGTGTTGCCTGGGTGATAGAGGAGAAAAAGCTCAGAAGACATTGATTTAAAAATTAAAGATTGGGGTGCAGAATATGGGCAAACGCAGAAAACAGTGCTGCTAACACCTTCGGTTCCATACATCCGTCAGAAATGGTGCCTCTCTTTCGTTACCACTCACCTCTGGAGGAAGAAAACTTTTTTGCTGCATTAAATTGCTTTATTTTTAACTTCAGTTTTGTGAACTTTTTAGGGCTAAAGATCTGTCATTTTCTTTATTATAAATTGTTAATTCCACTTAGGAATTACATGGTTTGTGTATCTCATCATTAGAATTTATTCAGTGAGCCTGTCGATTGCAATTTGCATGTATTTGGTTGTTCCTATTTAAAAACCAAAAATCGCCATTACTACCTGGCAACATGGGTAGGGCATTAATCGTGCTTTGTAAGTGATAATTGGGACTATTATTAGAATATGGTCTTATTCCAAAAATGGAACGTGATTTGTTTAAAGAATATGCTACTGTGGTCAGAGACCACTTTCTTAATGAGAGGTCAAGGAACAGAAGGTTCCTTGTTTCTGTAAAACAAATAATGCTGTCTGTGGCTGGTGGGGGTTTTTTATTTTAAAAAAAAAAAGAAAGTGTTCATACCTCAGTGGAGGCCTGTTCGTTTCCAGAAAATTATCTTGGAACTGCCATCTTTCTAAAAGAAATCCTCCCTTTTTTGTACAGATGAATAGGGCACAGTTATTGTTACAACCTTCATCCAAACAATCTCTTGGATTTTCACTGAGAGAGCGCAGTGAGCCTTGGCTGGACCACTGAAGCAGTGTATTAGAATAAAGGAAGCCTTTTTTTATCCTGGGGGGGCATCGAATGGACCTCAGGAATGAGAACAGCCAGCTCTGCTCAGCTTTCTGTGCACTCCTGACTTCTGGGATGTTTTATGGGTTTTTCAGTTCTCAGGATAAATGTTCTGCAGGAGACAAAGCCACATTAGTATTAACCTCCCAGGCTGAGCTGTTACTTCTAGAGCGTAGCGTGGTAGCATAAGTGCTCAATGCTGTTAAACTGAAGAACCAGTCTGTCTTCCCCCACCCCCAGTGACCCCACTGTAATCAACAACATTTTTCTTGTCATTTCTGATGAAATCTTGACACCTCTGTGTCTCCTGCTTTGTATTTCCTCCTATTACTCTTTATTGCTTCCCCATCCCTAGATGTCTCAATAATATAAAGATATTTGGAACAATCAAAGCTATAAATAGGCACTTTATAAACTTGCATCTTGGTTGTGGTGGGGTTTGGTTTTTTTTTTTTCTGGTCTTATATTTTCTGGTTTAAAATTCTGACTTGTCTACCAGATTTAAGAATTAATAAATATCTGATTAAAAAAAGTTAATATTTAAAAATCAATTACTTCAAAGTTTTGCTCCTTTTAGCATCTATGTCAAGGGCACTAAAGATCCCAAAGCTGTTGACTAAGCTGTAGACAAGATCACAAAAGAGGAGCATGAGATAATGTTTACAGATTCTGCAACCCAATAATTCTGGTTTTGAGAGGAATTGGCCTTCCTGTCTTGCCCAGAGATTATGTACATTTAAAGGCAGCAACTACTGTTGTAGTAATCCAGAATAACATACTCTTATTTATATTGTGGCTTACAGAAAAAAAAAAAAGTTAATTAAATCCAATTGATTTGAGAAAACACAACTGGTGTTCTGGTAGCTCAGCTTCTTCATTACAAAAAAAAAAAAAAATTATGGTGATGTTTCTGTTAATCATGGGTGATAATCTGGGTGAGAGGATAAGCCTATAGAAAAACTGTAAGCAGCAGTGAATACTGTACCAAAGACTGTTGTCTAGCATATACGTGTGAGAAGTGTTTTCATGTGCATAATCATAGAACATCAACAGTGCTAGATGCGTCCGGCGAACCCATGCTATTTAATTCCATGTTTGGAACCTTAATAAAACTGTTTGTATCCACTGAAGAGATGTTAGCTGATGGGCTGTGTTACCGCGTGTTACAAGTCTGCTGGTGTGAACGTCAGCCTTGCTGAAGTTCCTCGCGCCTCTGCAGTCGTAGAAGTACGTAGCTTCACCCACATGAACACCAGGCTGTTCGGGAGCAGCATTGCGTTCAGCGAGGCAATGCTGGGATTGCCGTTCCAACGCAGACTTCCAAAACCTGCCGACGGGTGGTGGCGAGTGTCGTAGGTTCCTGCCTGGTCA
>NW_009259683.1:4080549-4091275 GCF_000687185.1 Egretta garzetta
TTCTCCATCGTGTTTAGTACTGTATTCTGCTTCTTCCAGTGTCTCTTTGCTAAAGGCTGCTTTTTTCAGGGAAGGGAACAAGGAATTAAAACACACTTGTAGTACTTATGCCTGCTTTCCTCAGCGAAGAGACAGAGCAGACCCATGCAAACGGTAGGGCCAGAATGGCTTGTCTGCTAATAGTTTTCACATACCCAAAGCTAGAACAGCTCTGTGGAACAACACTTTGTAAGTATCTCACAGATAAATGCGTATTTTTTTTTCCTTAAGCACAGCAAATACATGTAATGCTGTTTACTTGTTTAGCCTAATTTATTGTGATACTAACAGTCTGAAGCAGTGTTTAGTGCAAGAGGATGCGTGATTTTCAGCTTACAAAGTGAGGTGGGGAGGCTTGTCGTGAGAGCTGAAGTTCTCCAACCATTCATTGTTCATTTCTTTTAGACTTGGTCATTATTGTGCTTCTGGTTCTAGGACCATTTAATCCTTTTCTGGTTTACCCTGTATGCTCTGGAATTTGTGCAGCATTCAGCAAGAACACCATTATGGGTGCCAAAGAATTAATGATTTTTAATAACCCTGCAGTGGGATGGCCTACTTTTGCATCAGCAAGTTTATGTCTGATGAGATAGACATTCCCCTCTCCATATTTCTGTCCAATGTATGCTGCAGCATAAACAAACCTGTTGTGCTGCTACATCAAAACTGAGTGTGACTGGCTTCTGGCTCACAGTAATGCAGCTTGAGAAGGAAGGTTTGAGAGAGCCCAAGATCATAAATATTTATATACTTATTTTGTGTAAATATTTATCTTAAGTATTGAGACTATTAATACATAAACCTTGAGGCAGAAATTCAGCAATTTCTTGGTTGTTTTGCTTTCTGAAACCAGGTGAGCTCATTCAAAGCAGGAGCTTACTGAGCACCTTTCAGTGCGCGTACCTGTTGCTGCCATAGCAGTTTGAGTTTGAACGCATCTCTGGATGGACTCAGACACCGAAACGGAAACTCGCAGCTCTCCCGTTAGCGCTCTGCTCCTCCCTGCTCCTCCCGGCCATCGGAATGCAACAAACAGACTGAGCAACTGGAACACGAGGACTCACCAAAGGAACAGTTGTGTTTATTCCATTACTCAACAGCTATTACGCAGATGAAATCATAACGGCCAATAAGACCACAGAAAATTAAAACATTTGAGTATAAATTATCTTCTCTGAATTTAACCCCAAATTCATATCCTTTGAATATTCTCTTCCCAACTCCTTCACTGCAGTAGAACAGTTTGTCACTGCAGTACAATATTTATAGCACTTCATCTAGTTATTGCTCTGGAAACAATGGCGTGTTCTACTCATTTAGCAGCAGGAACCTGCCATCTGGCACACAAAGTATTTATGTAAAAACCTTGCTGTCCCACAATGCATTATGTGCTTTTCATAGCTCTCGTTGAATGAAGTTACGAACAGTGTGTAAGATGTCTTAAAACAGTCTTGAAATGACCTCTCTTTAAGAAAGAGGAAAAGTTAAAGTATTTAAATGGTACATAACACAGCTGTTGATATTCATTGCCGTTTTTCTTTAAACACAATCCCTTGCACAGTAGGCTGGAAATGACGTCTTAATGCAGTCCAGTTTTTCGTAATCATTTGATATCTTCTTCCCCAGACCGGCTCTTCTGTAGATGTTCACAACTGTTAACATTCAGTTACTGTTAAAAGTACATGAGAAAATTCACTGAGTTTTCTAAGGGGATTACAGACAACTGAGTAGCCAGTAAATGGTACTGACTTCAGCTGAGAGTTTTTGACTCTTAAGGGAAAAAAAAAAAAAAAGTGGAACCCTAATCAGAAATCAGAACGTCACCATATTCAAGCTATATGTATGTACAGAGCTATATTTTCATGCATGTTATGCATGGTAATTGTGTCTTCGTCCCCCTTCCTTTTCTCTCTTTCCGCCCCCCCCCCTCCTTTTGCAATGGTTTTCCATTCCATTTATTTCCATGTTCCTAGCCAGGACCCCAGAAAAACCAAAGGATTAAATTAAAAGGAACAAATTCAGCTGAAATGAGAAGTAATATTTTCCCAATATAAAACATCTCAACACGTTACAACAAGCCTTTAGCTCCGCAAGGCAGTTCTTTTACTTTTGGTAGGACATAAGGTACCACGGTACGGACTGTACTTACAGCCTCTTAGGTTAAGTGCTTCCACTTATCGTTTAAATGTGGAATCGAATCGGTCAGTTATGTAACAAACATAACCTGAATGCAGAGATGTTGAACAACTTCTGTGAAGATTCATACTCCAAAAATACGGGCAGTTGTTTTCTGATCCAGTCGAGTATCTGCGCTAGTCCTTTTCATACCATCGTCCATAAAGAGCAGCTGTCAGTAGGCCAGCAGCTGTTCTATTTTTGCTTATGAAATAGTGGTTGTTTTTCCATCCCATGTGATCAGCAAAGTCCAAGGTAATACCAGATGTCAGCAGTAAAGGAAAGATATAAGGGGTACTAATATTTCCCCACAGCTGGAGATCTATCAGAGCAGTGGCATCTGTAACCTCATGCCCACAAGTGCTAAAGCTGAGACCACCACACTTTACTAATGCACAGGCCTGGACATAGTATGTGCCATGCACTGTATGGAGCCCATCAAAAACTCCCAAAGCATATAATTCATCAGTTAAAACAGCCCTCCGGTAATTTAAGTAACAACAAAGGGTATTGGCACAAACCTGGACCTCTCCTTTTTCCCCCCATACAGGAACAAAAGTAAAGTTGTCATACATCATTTCTGCATAAAATAGGGGAGGTAACTGTTCACTTCCTTTTTCTGATACTCTGCCAGCAGTCTCTTGTCCCTCCTTAAAGCAAACTTGATCATCCATTGGGATGCTTGTAAAAGTCTTGCATGAGTGATGCAAGTTGTCTCTGAATCTTTCATTACTCTCCGAACTGGTTTTGTAATCCGTGGTAGTCACAGGAATTTCTGCTACTATGAGCTTGCCACCGTAACCTTCCATGTTGTGGTAGATGAATGACTTGACTGGAGTGTATATGCCACTCCCTGTCATGCCCAAGGTAGGGTGGTGGATGTTAGCTGCTAAAATATTGATGTTGAAAGCTGTTGCAAAAGCTTGTTGAAATTCTACAGCAGACAGAAGCGGGAGCTGGTTCATCCAGGCAGTCGGATATACAATTTGTTTCAAATTGTATTGTCTGATGAGGTTCACTGCAGGCTCAAAAAAGAGTATATCAAAGCAAGTGAACATACCAAACTTGCCAGCAAAAGGGGTATCAAAGAGTTTATAGTCAGGCTCTGGAGGGGTATCAAAAGCATATTCAAAATACAGATTGTGTTTGCGATATGTGGCTACCAGCATGCCGTCATCATTGAACGCCACATTGGTATTGTACTGGTATCTTCCATCTGATGGACAGTGAGGATCAGTGTGCTCACAGGGCTCCTTAGTTCCTAAGTTTGCCACAAGGAATATTTTGTTCTTCAGCGCCATGCAGCTCAGACGCTGAAGAACCTAGAGAACAGTACGGGGAAATGTAAGCACTTCAGAATACAGAGGGTTAAGTTTTACTTAAGAAGCTATGATGTATTTAATACTTTTCAAATCATTATTTTCAATGGGAAATTGAATACACTTGACCTTACCTGTAAAATTTAAACAGACTGATGATTTTGTGCTGTAAGCTATTGGAACCAGTAGAGTTCTAGACTGAAAAGTATTTCAGATACTAATTTCAAAATAGCTTTGAAAAAATTATCTAGGTTTTATTTCCTGGGAAGTAAGTAAATAAATAATCTCTCTATTTCAAGGGCATCAGTTTTCAGAACCTTCTGACTGTTGCAGGAGCACCAATGGCTTTAAAACACCATAGGTCAAGTGAAAACTTTGACAAGTCAGCGTAACTGAGCTGTGTGTGCCTTTAGAACAGCAAATATCCAATAATGATCATTCGCACCTGCAATGGCTTTTTCCTGCAACTAGATGGTTTTACTCTAAATTTAAAAAAAAAAAAAGTGATTACTAGCTACAACTTAGAGAAGCAGAGATGTAAACTGATAGCTTTTGCTTAGTTGGAGAAAAGAAATACAAAAAGTTACAGACTACAGTATTACTGGGATGTTTCTTCCACGCCATACAGAGCTGTACCAAAGACTGCCAGTACTGCAATCTCCAAATAGGATCTGAATGGCAAGCTAAGTTCTTTCTTGCTTGTGCATGATCATTGATAGTAAAGCTTCACAGGCCAAAGTTGGTCACAATTTACAACTGCGATTAAGGTTTGAGAACAATTTCTCCATAGTAGGCACATGCATGATTACTTACTTTCATTATAGTGACTACTGTAACCTTAACAGGAATAAATAGTTTGTATTACCAAGCATGGTTATTCTCATTTCAGGTTCAGAACAGTTGACAAAAATACTATTTTTGTAACTTGCATAATCACACTTGGTCTGTGCTAAGCTGTAACTTCTATTACATTATAGCAGGTGAAGTCCTGTTACTTGTGCTTTGTGATTTTACACAAAAATCACTAAGTCAGAATGTTCTCATATAATTAAGTCATTAAAACTGAGTAACAGGAATGTATCAAAAGTGAAGATACTGCTGTGTTGTTTTCTGTAAAGCAATCTTGTTCAAAATCACACACAATGTATCTTATCAGAGAGTAATTACCATTTCCTAGGTTGGGAAGGAGGAGGTGACAAATCCAGATGGCTCATAAACAAGCTTATCTTCTTGCATGTACCTATCTAAAACCCTCCTCTGCTAAGAATGAAACCAGCATAATCTGAGAGTTCATGAACACAGAATCTGGTACTACGAGCTGTTAAACATCTTGCTTACTTCCCTAAGCAAAACTAGTTTCCCACTTGGAACACAAATCTAGCATTCCACCTCTCTGGAGAATTCACTCCTGCATTTACCTCTGTGTCATTGAACAAATACGGCTCTCTGCATGGATTCCACTTCACAGACTGTGAATGCAGAACGAAATCTAAGTAAGGATAAATGGAGCTTCTGGTGAAGTTGAAGCCATGGATTCCATCTTCAGGAAAAACAATGATCTGTGCTCCCTGTATGTAAAACAAAGGCATGTTTTGTAGGCAAAGCAAACCCAACCTAAATACAAAGGGAAAAAAGGGGAATCTAGTAGGTAAAAAAGAGCTAAAGAAAGTTAAGGGTATGTTTTGACATGAATGTATCTTTTCTTCGACTTCATAGCAGGTGTAACTGTGTGTATAAAAAAAAGTTTATTTAACCTGACATATACCTTCAGCTTGAAAAATAACCTATTTGACATTATTTTAAGGGCATGCACATAAGAGCAGACTTCAACCAAATTCTTAGCAAAAGTATTCTGCACTCATCATTCAGGTTAAAGACTGATGTTAAAATTTTTTTCAGAATCATGCCATTTGCAGATGAACTCTGTCAAAGGCCCTGTATCTGTGTCAAAGGTGCAGCATCACTCAGTCTGGGCAATATACCTCGATTAGGTAAATAGGGTTGGATAGGGTACTGGGAATACTGTTTTCAAAAACAGACTGTGGAAGCAATGCAGATTCTGGTAGAAATGTAGCCATGCCAGAGCTAGGCTAGCTCTACCTGAAGTTCAAGGAGATCTGTTCCTAAAAATGTGGTGGATGCCTCTTAAATCAGACACAGCATCAGTCAGTCAAATTCCTGTGACTTTAGAAAAGTCAGTTCAAATGTGTTATCATCTGTGCTACGGCTTTGGGGTAATTCATGCATCCTGGATGCAGGACTGCATAAAAACAGCTATTATGCTTCTGGACTGTGATGCCAGTCATCATTCTCATCATTTTTCAAATTATATAAAATTGTAAGTCTTCTGTTCCAAAACAACACATTTATGAAACTTGCAAGTCAATTCTTCTCTGTGTAGGGACAGTAATGCCTGCTTCCTCTGGCTAGAACCAGCTTTGGGATTTCTTGGAGAGGGAAGGAAAGGCAGCTGTGTATAAGAACAGCCAGAAATACTAGTCTCTCTCCTCTAATTATATTTAGACTGAGAACCATTCCACGGAGTGTATAAGAAAGGAATGGAAAACTTTACTTCCACAAAGTTGTTAATAGTGGAACATTCACTTCCAAAGCATTTAACTTCTTTACATTTTAGAAACATTCAGGGATTTCTATTGAGAGCACTGGAATAAAATCAAACCCAAAGACAGCTGCCTGTAAGACAATCTTTCAATAAAAACATTCCATTTAAGAAAACAGAAAGGAGTTAGGTATTCAGACCAAAATAGAAAATTAATTTCCCTATCCTAAATAACTATAGGCACATTTTTCCAAGCTTGGAATAACTCAAGTTAGGCGAGCCGCTAATTGGCCTGATTTTTTTCAAAGTTGCTGGCAGGTCAGAATGTCTGGAAAACCAGACCATACTTATGTATATAAATATGGCTTTAGTTGCCTGGGAACACAAATGTGAAAGATTATCCTCAGATAGCACTTACTCTATATATACATAGGACACACGCAACTGCTACTAAGCTGCGGCATACCTGTCTTGCTGCAGCCACTACTTGCTGTTCGTAGATGTCTAGGTTTCTGCCCATGAGTTCCAGTGCAGACTGTCGATCAACCAGGGCTGTGGGGTTAGGACTCAGTATGGACTCGTGTTCGTACACGGCAGCAACGTAGTGCCCCTCCCTCTTAACTCTTCCCGAGGCAACTTGACAGCAAAAAAAGCAGACGGACAGCTTCCAGCACAGATCCACCATGGTGTACGCCATATATCTAGAGCGAAAAAAACAGGTGGGGTGGCTGGAGCTTGAGCAACAAATAGTGCCAGGAATTTAAATTTACCATTAAATATGGACTGTAACTGAGACTCTTAACTGTGTTTGAACTAAGTGTGGTGTTTTTAAATTCCTGAGCAACCACATGCATATTGTTTCTAAGCCTAAAGCACCTACATTGGTGCTTTAAATAACTGTCCTGTTTAAAAGTATTTTAGCTTCACATATAGTTCCACTGATCTCCTTCATTTGCCTCCCTTTCCAATAAACCGCATCATTCATTTATAGATCTTTTGGACCATATATCAAAATGACTTTGGGAAAAGTTAAAAGCAGCTCGCAAATTTGCAGTTTCTCCCGTTTGGTGATGGGGGATGTATTTAAAAGTATTTCCTACACATATTTGGACACGGTATTTAGTAATCAAGTAGTGATATAACTTATTTTACCAATACTGAAACAGAGAATTGTCAATATAATTACACCAGACACTATTTCTGTGTCTATTTATCTTTCTGTCATGAAAACGCCTCTCCTGATGGATTATGGATTCACTCTATTCCAACTCCATGTATATAATAGACTCATACAACAAGGCTTTTTTAAACATTTATAAAAATTTTGAGTGCAATTCAGATCTGCATTCCTACTATAGAATGCAGATGATAGGTAAGGTTAAAAATGCTTTCATGGTAATAACAATAAAGCAAAAATCCATACAAAATGCAGAAAATTTGCATTAGTGAGCTTTTCTTAGAAAAAATTAGTGAATCCGGAAAGCTGGGGCACTCTCTCCAGCATGGGCTCCCCATGTAGCCTTTTCAGCTTCCCAAGTTGGGAAAACGCTTACTTATACAGAAGAAGGACCAACACAGTCAGTGGCTGTGCTATGCTTAAGAAATACTATAGAAATGCCATGTTATTCTCACAATATGAGAATTCTGTATTTGTCACCACAGTGTTACTAGTATCATTGAGGAATTAAATCTTGAATATCAGTGAAGTTGAAAGAGCGTGCAGGATTGATGCACTGACGCTATATATTGATGGTCTTCAAGTTCAGTTACTGACTTTTTAATCGTATTTGCCCTTTGGTGATTCTTATCAAGACAGTGTTCCAAAACACTCCTTGTACTTTTCACTCTTTGTGATCCACAACTCCCTGATTTTTTACAAAGGAAATACAGACTCTCAAAGACAGATGCATGAAGAGCTTTCTCTAGTTCCCACTAGGAGTTCAGCAGAAAAAACAATTTTAACTAATCCCATTTTTATATTTATTCATGTTATATTAGAAGTATTTTCTACCTAAAAAAAGAATGCCTATAGCAAGTTAACTTAAAATATCTCTTTTCTTAAATTCCAGAATGAAAAGCAGCTAATAAGCGATCCTCAATATTGTTGGTTTGGGGTTTTTTTTCCTAATGACCAACTGGTTTAGTATCTAACAATGAACAAATTGAAGCATGAGAAAAGCTATTCAAAATGCATCGAGTAAATAATACCTTAGTTTAATCCACTTGTTTGCTTCCATGTGCTCTATGCGCTATTTGCAACACTGGTTTGATAGCAACACAATCCCAGGTAGGACAGGAAAATCATAACCTTAGCGCCTATGGTAGGCAGAAGACTTGTTTGCTCAACCAAAAAGTTTTAATATGTAATAACACTTGTAAGGGTCCAGGAGTAACTTGGCTATTAGATGCTGCCAAGCTCAACTACGTATTTTCTTGAGGCTTAATTTGCCAATGTGTCAACATATACCTGTCTTCAACAGTAAATTTAAGTCACCTAAAACACCATAAAAACAGAATAAAGCCTTGGCATCTCTGTAAACAGTTGTATTACAGATACTCCATTTATATAAACAGTTTTGAGAAGTGACGTACAATAAGCTACCCTTGCTATTCTGCATCTTGAGGAAAACACTCGGTACTTATTGGGGGAGGAGGGTGTCATTTGGCAACACGTATCAAGAACAGATGATCCTACTTTGTCCTATGCAGCTCAACTTTGCAAACGAAAGACCACAGTACACGTGAAGCTGTAAGGCAGTAGCAGGGGGAGGGAGAGGTGGGAAACCTCACGCAGTTAAGGAAGCCACTGAAAATAAAGTGTTGTGCTTCTCTGACAAAACTATCTTTTCTATTTCTGTCATCCCTTCAGAGCCAAAACGCCTATTTAGGACAGGAATGGGTTCTAGTCAGCCGCTCCTCAACACAGTTGTCAACTAAGATGTAATTAGAATTCATCATTACTAGTGATGGAAAAAGTTGGAGAGTTTCAGATCACAGGATGGAATTGCTATGCGTTAGAAAAACAGTCTTTGCCTTCTAAGCCAAACACACTAACATAAAAAATGAACAGGCTTCTACAAAATGTTATATTTTACAGAAATGCTTGGAGAATTCTCATTTTTCTGCCATGGTTTATTTTCCGGTGGTCAGAAACATTCAAAGTACTAATCTGAATCCCTTCCTCTTCTAAATGCACAAGAGGTTTAGGACTGAACATCCGACTACACAATCTCATCCGACTGAACCCAGGCCAACTAAAATCATAACTAAACTCCTCTGAGCCCTTACCCTTGGCTGTGATTGCTGTTAGTCCTACAGACGATGGCTGAGCACTTACGTGAGTGCTCCCTAATCCCTTTCCCCTATGTGACAGCAACAGAACCCTGCTATGTGACGGATTGCTTCTCACCCAAACAGAAGTATTTCACAGCAGTATTGCTGTCATGCAGTCACAGTATTCTAGTTATAGCTCTACACAAAAGGTAAAAAGACTGGTGTTTAAGTTTGGATGCCGATTCAGACAAGTTTTTCCCTCAGTCACAGTGCAGACTGTTTTCCTGTTCTGTTTTGGAACCACCTAATCTCAGCACATGGTGAAGTAAAGCATCCAGTCACTCACTTTTCAACAATTTTGGAAACTTAGAATTTTGTCAACCCTTGCCATACATACATGTATACACAAAGAAATGCAATACATACCCTGCTTCTTATCACGTTTATACTTGGAAGCATCCAACAGACTGTAAAAAACACAGAAGCAGCACAGCACTAGTCTGGGTCCTGTGAAGTGATTAATAGCAAATGCCTGTTAAGCTATAGTAACATAAACACTAAAAACTAGGCAAAATATTAAATGTGCTATGAAAAAATAATTAAGTCTTTTTTACATTGACTGATATCTGTGAATTGTGATGTTGCTACCATTCTAATATACAGAATCTATAATGCAACAGCCCCTACACAGATGTAAAAAATATAGTGAAATTCAAGGTTTTTTTACTGATCCCTCCTGTCTACTGCTTTTATATGCTGCACTAAGTTTTAATACTGTACTTCACTATATAGCGTTTTTATGAAGGTTTTTTTAGCAATGCAGTCATAGCTCAATGTAAACTGGTCTCTTGCATTTCCATTTCTGAAAAATGTTTATGCTGTGTGCATTGTATCACCTTGCTCTAGTTTCCTGGCTTTTATCCAGAGGTGCACTCTACTGTTAAAAGAATGTTGCCCATTCTAACCTAACGTTTCACAAAACGTATACGTTTCACAGGATTTCCAAAACATGCTTTGCTCCTCATCAAAAGATCAACGGTATCAGAGTTATTGACAGAGTGAGGACAAGTTGAGTTGCTGCCGTTACCAGCGGTTCCGCTCGAACAACCCAAGACGTTAGCACAACCGAGAAGTCAGACGGCCGAGCGGAACACACCGTCAATGGTGTCACTTCTCGGACACGTGCAAGCGTGGCGTGGCCAGGCCCGGCAGAGCCAGGTAAGATGGTGCACCATCCTCCCATGAGGATTTTGGAGAAGCGTCTCGCGCTACGCTCCCGCTTCCCCTCATGACCGCTGGCGTTGGGTTGTCTCCATCTACAACCACCCGGTACTTGGCCCCGCTCTGCCTTAGCGATCTC